>NW_009611283.1:25086-46583 GCF_000690535.1 Cariama cristata
GCAGGAATTAGAGATGCTCAGCACTTCTCTGGATTGACCCCGAGGGGTGGGATGCCTAACTAGGGAGTCTGGAAGTCAGACCTCCGAGCCTCAGCTGGTCACCCCAGCCACTCATTTATACATTAGATAAAGGTCTCACTGCACACGTTGTCCTGTGGCAGAGAAGGCCACCATGTTTCAGCTATTAAGCTATTTAAACTGCAGCCATCAGGGAGTCAAAAATCTTTCAGAGATGATGAGTTTGGCAAAATTTCCTTCTGATCTTTCATCGGTCTGATAACTTGCCTTTGCAAGGAAGGCCAGCCTCGCAGTCAGATGCTCAGGAGTACGTCGCATTAAATTGCTTCTGCGATTTACTGCACCGCTGACTGATGGCAGAGAAGACACGTGGTGACCTCCGCTTTGGCTTCCCCAGTTGCACAACATTCTACCAGTTGGTTTTAGATGACAGGAGTTGAGTTTTTTGATGTTGCTACTTGAAGCTCTTGTGGGTTTGGTTTGCTCTAGGTCTTCAGCTCTTCTGGAGGGCTCCAGTGAGTTTGCACCCTGACTACAAGAGCTGGGATTTCCTCAGCAGCCTTCCTCCCTGATGAGGAAATGCTCTCAACAGATCCCCCCTTCTTCAGGCAAGGAAAGACAGTAGGTTTGCTTCGCAGTGTCTGAATGTTTATCGGGTATTCAAAGTTCATTAAACGAAATGGAATGGAGCTTTTAGCAGTATTATCAGCAAGATGAATATAATTTAAGAGAGTAGGAGAGTGCTTCATTTCCTACCTTTAACAATAAACTGAAAATAAAATGTAAATGTCAAGTGGTAATGTGGCAGTGTGCTTAGCAACCAGATGATCAAATGTTATGAAAATGCCAACAGCAGTAAGTCAGAGCTGCGTGCTTGTGAGTTTGTGTGCGTGTAAATAAACTTCGTTCCCTTCCCAGAGCTTAAGTGTTGGCAGAGGTTATTTTGTTCCTTTCCACTTCTCCATTTGACTGATAATTAGCTTAACGAGATGAAAAGATAGTGGAGAGCCAATATAACTTTGATAGAATGGCAGGCCCAAAATCTTCAGATACAATAATATGCCTTTACATTAGTGTGGCAATCAAAGTGGTATTAGGCTGGATAGAAATGTGACGGACTTTTCAGGCTCTTCGCAAGGCTGAAGTTGGTATGAAGACTGGTTATCTGACAAGCATGACATTATAAGTGGTGCCCTTAGGCTTTGAGCTAAAGGTCAGCTATGTTTATGGGGATTTAGATAAAAAAAGTATGTTGAGGGACAGCCTCCCACCTTAGGATGTTTGTGAGCCCTTCAGGTCCATTGGAAAATCTTGAGAGATAAAGAGAAGGCGCTCCTAGGCTTTGGGAAAAACTTGTTTGACTCATCTTGAGGAAACGAGGGGATTCTTTCACAAGCTGTCATAGCTTTCGTGCTAGGGTATCAGTATGGACTCGCTAGCCACCGTTGCCCTGACCTCATGTTTTCCTGGTTATACCGCGTTACATTTCCTTCCCTTCTCAAACATTGGTAGAGTGTTACCAGCCCTTGCTTATGTGCTCTTAAGGGTTTTTCTTGCTTTCTCTGTTAAATCGGCCCCTGTAGGGCATTACGCATTTTTTGTTCCTTTTCACTGAACTACCTGTATTTTATCAATATCTTTTTGGCAATAAGTTAACAGGTTTCACTGTTCTATCTGAAGAGCGATCTCATGAGAGCAGTAACTATTGCTCCTAGCTCTGGAACAGCTGCATTTTTTAAAGCAAAGAGATTTTTTTTTTCCCCTTCAAGCCATTTCAAGCAGCCTGCCAACACCAAAGGACTGAGCTACTCCATAGGAAAGCTCTTCCCATGGCATCAGTGACGTGTAAGTTTTATCCATGAACATGCAGCTAGACGTGGTGCTGGGAAACTGTGAACATCTATCGGCATCACTAACGGAAAAAGGCCCCGAGTGTTTTTTCAGATAGCATGGAGATTTTTGACAAACCTGTCGAAAATGTAACGCAGGTGGAGTGTCTGCTACCGCACAGCTTCCCAGTGCAACCGCTCACTGGTTTGAAGGGTTTATAGGCTAAAAGACAGGTCCTGGATAAATATAGTGCCTTGTTTAGCTCTTGGTAACTGCTGGATTGATTAAATTTTACTCAGCACGCCCTGTCTCTGCTCCTCCTCCCATATTGATCTTTCTTCATGTGGGGTAGGAAAGCTTTGTTCACCTGAGAGAGATAACCCTGGTTTCTCCTGCGGTCCTGCCTGCCTTGGATCTCAGCCCACGCGCTGCCTTTCTCCTTCCCATTTCAGACCTCTTCCTCAAAAGAACGACCGCGGATCTCAGCAACGTTTTGTGTCGTTATTCGTCACCAAAATAAAAGCCAAAGCTCTCACTAACTTCGCTGAGCACAGAAATTCATGTTACTTTAGGGCTGCTATTTTGTTGTGGTTTTTTTTGAATAGGAAATATATGATTGGATATATTGTGTCATTCAACGGTCTCAAGTTGTGCCAGGGGAGGTTCAGGTTGGATATCGGGGAGAACTTCTTCGCTGTAAGAGTCGTTAGGCATTGGAACAGGCTCCCCAGGCAGGTGGTGGAGTCACCGTCCCTGGAGGTGTTCAAAAAACATTTAGATGTGGTGCTTTGAGACATGGTTTAGCGGGCATGGTGGCATCAGGTATACGGGTGGACTTGATGATCTTTGAGGTCTCTTCCAACCATAATGATTCTATGATTCTATGATTCTATGATCTGTGTCGTCTATACAGCTGGTTGGATCCAAATGAAGGTTTGTGTCATGAAAGTACAGTTATCATCAGTTAACCTAAAAGGGAGGCTGAGAACCATGAACATCTAACATCTTTTTCAGTCTTTCATCTCCCCTGTGCCTATGCTCAAGGGCTGTACTGTTTGGTAATGACTAGATCTGGGCAGGAGTGGGATTATTCCTCTTGTGAGAAATTCCAGGGGTTTCCAAATCTTTTCTTTGTTAAAAATTGCCTAGAATAAAGATAAAAATCTTTTTTCTGTGGGGAAAAAAATCTGAAAGCAATCAACAGGAAACAGCAATGAAACTATTCTGATTTTGATGGTTGTCTTAAAAATTTTGAACGTTTGAATTTTAAAAGCTTGGAAACGTTTTACAAGTCTTTTTGCAATGGTAAATGAAAGAGCATATGCTAAAAAAATTTGAGCAGATGCTACTTCTAAAGACAGTATTTACATTCCAACTTTCTCTCAAAACAAATCTGCCTTTCCCTTTCAAAAACATTTTCCTAAGAAAAATCTCTTGCAAAGTAAGCGACTGTTGTCCGGTAGCTCGCTTTTCCCACCTGTGTTTTGGATTGCTCAGCTCCTCTAAAGCTTTCTGGGGTGCAAAATCCTCCAGAAATATCATGCACATGGACGACTACATGGCGTATGTGGATTCACTTTTCTAAGTCACTGCTGTGAAACCACCAGCAGGGATTTTGCAGGCTGAAGGCCACTCGCGCAGCCGGCCCCAGGCCGTGTGAATCGGGATGGGCAGCGACAGCCACCTTGGCATCGTCCTTGGTGAAGAAGCAGCGTGTTGGTTTGCTTGCTAGAAACCAGAGAGGGGTTGGGTTTTAATAAATGTTATTACTAAAAAACGCCAGACCTTTAGAGAAAAAACAGATTTTGAAATCTAATTAACATCTTCCACTGAGTTAACGAAGGGAAAATAACTGTAGTCACCTTCTTTCGTTGTCGCTGCTGTTTAATACCAGATGACCAGCAGCAGGAGACTCTGGTGAAATTTTACTTTCCTGTATTAACTTCCATTTAAATTTTCGTATCAATATAATGCCCAATTTAAGTTACGATGATCTGAAAGTAGCAAACATAGCTGACTAACAGAATGGCTATCTGAGCAAAAAGAGATAAGTTGGCAGCACTTAAAAACTCCTCTCAAGTCTTTGACTTTGGCTGTGTAACTATAAATAGACACTAGCATCCCTTTAGGGTCTCCTGTCTCTAAGGGTTGGTAACCAGTGCAGTGTACATACAGTTTTGTGTAGTCTTACGGTATTCTGCCGCCTTGTTTTTTGGCCCTGTTGGTAATGATCAAATCTGGCCTGAGCAATTCCCGCACCTTCTCAAAATTGCACTAGGTGCAGACCTGGATCCACAACCCAGGTAGTTTTATTCTGTGTAACCGATTTGTTAAATACCAGTGGGGCACAGATCACTGCATAATCTCCGATTTGCTGGAAGAACTTGGATCCAAGGAGGAAAAGCGAGCTAAACAAGGAGCTTGGAAAATTTTGCTCAGACATCAAAGTTGGGAAGAAGTTAAAGCATCAGAATATCTGGATAGTTGATATAAGAGAAATTCCTGGAGGCCTGAACACTGCTGCTTTCTGCAACAATGCAAATCACTTTTGCTGGCATTTTTGCTGCTTAATGCCACTTGCACTCAATTAATGGTGCCTATGTGCATAATAGAAGTAAAATTGCAGCAGGCAAGAAAATAATGAGTCTGCTTGCTCTCTCCACTCCCAACAAAGAAATAATGCAAGCCATTAGTTTCTCCTTGATGATTTGAAAGCCCAAATAGTGCATTTGTACCCTCGTTGTGTGTTCATGTATATTAAATTATAAAATTTGTATCTGATGGATGTTTATGAAATTACATTTTAAGGATTCCTGACTAATTTTGTAATTTTTTCTAAAATCTCTGTAGCTTTGATTATTTTCTTTTTGAATATAGGAAGACTTTTTTAAGGATTAGATTCAGCGTCACAGCCTGGGGAATTTTTTTTAATGTGCTTGCTGGCTCACATTTCACAGCTCTGGGTTTTGGGGGTTTTTTTTGAGAAGATTTAAAGCGAATACAACAGATAGCAGACTTCTGAGTGGCAAAAAATTAGTTCAGTGCAGTTGTTTTGTTTTCTGTCGTTAATTTTAGCTGGTAATATTTTTACCATGACCTCTCTTCACTGCTCTCTAAATTGCAATTACTCTCCTGACGGGAATAAATGTTGCCTACCCAAATTCTTCTGTATGATTTTATGTAGACTTAATTTAACATATTGATCTCATCTCACTCCAGGCTAGAAGCAGAGCATCTCACATGTTCTCACATTTTAAAATTAGTTCTGCCTGATTCGCTGTGATTAATTTTTCAAGAGAATTTAACTTTCAGAAAAAGGGGAACTATCAGAGGGTTCATCTTAATGAAGCTGTTTCCATTCTGCTCCTCCATGACTGATAGGTTTTATCTTAACTTGTTAAACAAAAACGCTGTGATGAAAAAGGAACTTTAGAGGGAAATAATCTCTTAAGATATTCAGTGTACCAGAATTAGCTCTCTTCTCTAGAAGGCCGAGTATGTGAATATATACATATAATATTTTTTCAGAGGGCTTTTTGTCTTATTGCAATGTTTTGCACAGAACACTTCAGCTGTCATTTAATCGGCTTGATACACTTTCTTAGGAGGATTAATAGATTTACAAAGTTCCTAAGAGGATTTAGATACATTACTAATCACCGAGCTAGGAGACTGGCAGTAGTTAGTTTTTAAAAACCCAATTTAACAATTTAATGAGACAGCAAACATAGTTCTGGAGAGTTTGCTCTCTTTTGTATATGTGAGTGAGGAGAGAAAGAAAACATTTTCTGCCAAAATCTGTGAAACACTGCTTGGGCTTGGTACATGGGCTGCATCCAGGATGTCAAGTCCAATGTCTGGCCCTATGGTCTTTTTAATGGGATGGGCTACATACGATGGGTGCTGTTAACCCAGGACCAGTGATGGGCAACTCACAGCAAGGGCCCACAGCAAGTTATAGAATGTTTTCCAATCTGTTTGGTCAACTCTTTGGAAAAATAAAATAAAATAAAATTAGGATTACGAAATAGAAGAGCTGTACAATGAAAAGTGACTTGGAAAAAAAAAATAAAATAAAATTAGGATTATGAAATAGAAGAGCTGTACAATGAAAAGTGAAAACCAAAACATGTCAAAACCAAAAAAATGTCCAAAATGTCACTCTTTTCTGTTGGTTCATTTGATTGCACTGACACGTCCAGCCAGGTTGGAGCACAGCGTTTACGGGCATCTCTGCCAGCACCGATCTCAAAGGCAGGCAGGCTCACAGGGAAGGAGGGAGAAGAAAGGGAGTTTTTAGGATTATAGCTGGATGCACTTCTAGAGCCAATGGCTTAAAAAGAGGTGGAATCTTCTACAGAAAGTGAAATAGGTATCAAACACCAAGAAGTTTTTGCATCCACCTGTTCTGATCTTCAAGCTAGCATCAGCCCTGGACTTTCCTTAATTCCCATTTAGAGTCAAACACTTTTTTAGAGGGAAATAATTATAGCTTTATATTTTTAAAAAAACTTTGACTGGGAAGCTACCAGAAAACTTCAGAATCTACTCCAGTAGACTGCATGTACAATTAAAACCTTGCATCTTTTTATTTTTCTACCTTTGGGTTCCTGCCTGTTAGACTGAATGGCTCTATATCTTTAGTTTTGTTCCGTATGGCTGGTATTTATAGACAAATATATGTAGCGAGCTGGGACTTGAACAAGACACAGAACTCTGGACATCCGTGTTTAAAATGTATTTCCAGTCCTTCGGTAGTTCTTATGGCTTTCATCTTAATCTCATTTTATTGACCTCTATTAACCTCATTCCACAACTGCGGGCACTAGAATTAGTCAAAGTTCTCTAATAGCACTCACACCCCATTAAAAATACAGAGGCAAACCAGCATCTTTGATGCTGCCTCGTACTCCTCTGTTGCTCAGCATGGGACCGTGCTGTCTCTTTCAGCTGGTGGCATCGGAGATCTGGCTCAGCTGATGGTGCCCAGCAGTACTCAATTTCCTATCAAAGCTGCTTTTTCCTGGAAGAGAGGCTCTCAGGCTGTGAGTCTGGCCTGCAGACTTTGCTTCGAGATGTTTGACTTCACCTTTTTTGTATCTTTATGTTCGGTTTTCCAAACATCTCTAGGATTGTGCCCTGTCCTCCCAATTGATCCCCTTCTCTGCTCTTCACATTACTTGCAGACTTGAGTCAGTATCGGTTTTTATACCTCCATTTCACTGGTAAAAATGTTGCAGAATGAACACCTCTGTGGGCCTGGTGGAAACTGACCTCTTCGGTTACAATTTCTTGCTTATAAGATGTGTGCTTGTAATTTCGATTCTGGTGTTCAGCGTTGATTCTTCTTTCCTCTAATTTTTTACTGTATTAAAATACATTCTATATACCTGAAGTTATTATATCAGTGCTATTACTTTTACAACCAAACTTGTAATATCATAAAAAGGTTGTCAAATTCATTGGGCAAAATTAATTTTCTGTAAATCTGTAGTACTGGCTTTAGTTGTCTCATCTACTTTTAAAGCCTATTAATTGTGTTTCCTTTCAGGTATTCAGTTATTTTGACTAGGACTGTTGCCCAGCTGATGATCCAATATTTACTTATTTTAACTTCCTTTAGAAAGTCTTGGAACAATATTAGGTCTCTTTCCAACCTTTGGAACTTGTCTAATATTCAATGAGTTATTGAAAAATTGACATATTGTCTGATTTGTATAACTCCTTGACCAACTCTCTTTGATATTTGGATACAATTTTTCAGGATTAGAATTTTTTGAAAATATTTTTGTTTTGTTTAGATTTAACTATTCCTCATCCTTCTCAGTTACAGATCAAATAAAAGGGTTCTTACCAGCCTCTGATTTAACTATACCTGGCTTTTTTGCAAATCTGGCTTTTTTGCAAATTGAAACTCAGCAAGGAACTTTTGAGCTATAACTTCCTAAATAAAAAGATGGAAAAACATTCTAAAACCAAGTTAGAAAATGGAGCTGTAAGTCAAATAAAGTTATGAGTGTCCAGAATAAGTTAAGGGGTCAAATAAATGATAATAAGATAGTAAGTCAAATAAATAAAACGAGTGTCCAGAAATCCTGTACTTTCAAAGTCACCTGGTTGAAATCTGCTTGTAAATCCTTGAAAAGACTTAAATGTAGCCTTGCTTAATGACAAATGTGGATTAAGGAAGAGAGACTCTTTGCAATGAGAGAGAAGTGCTAGCAGGAGGGAAGGGTGGAAGAGGCTGCACTTCATTTCAGAAGCTGAAGTGTTGCCTGCCTGGGAGGGAGAAGACTCCCGAGGTCCCCGTCCAGGAACGATGGGCAGGCATGAGAGGAGCTTAGGAAATACTCCAACCTCACGGCTGGCTTCCCACCCAGAAGCGGGTGACATGAACATGCAGGCTTGCAAGGAAAGATGAACAATGGTATTGTGAGCACCGAGAAGCCCTCAGGGTGCATCACAGACTGCAATTCTTTGGGTCAGCAGGGTGGGTACTGTGCTACTGCCACGTAGCCATGGTGGTAAACGAGAATATCTACAAATGAAATCATGCAGCGCTTGGAGGAGAAGTATGTCATGCTGCGTGTCTCTTTCCCAAGCCCTTGGTGTGCTTCTTGCAGGTCAGGGGTATAGCGTAGGTGGATAAATAGGTGGTGAGGCAGAGAGACAGAGCATCCTTTACGTCTCACTCTCTTCTCCATTTCCTCACCTTCCTCACCCAGACCAGGCAACAAAGGACAGAACTTACTGAAAGCCTTGTTTTCCAGGGTCATTTTGTGTTTTCTGGCTAGTAACAGCGTAGTAGTGGAATAAAACTTCTGCAGCCTAAGGTGAATTTGCTTTTGTAAGAAAAACAGTTTTACGGAGAAATTCAGAAATCAGGAAATTAGTTTCCTTCTGGAAATCAGCGCTGTTCTTCTCTTACCCCAGATGACATTTGAACATATTGACCAATTCCACCCTTGCCTGACAGAAAGATGTGAGGTACTGGGCTCCTACTGACTTTGTCAAAAGAGATGCTGTGAGGCAGCAAGGAACCACCCCAGGTTTGGTGGAAGCTGCAGCACATGCTCAAGCCTTGCTAGCCATCAGAGAGTTCACACCGTTGCTTACCTTCAGGTTGCGAACCCCAGGACATCAGGTTTCCATGTAGCTCACAGAACTGCTGCCTGGTGCTTTGTTTATTCCACATCCCTGTAATACTTCATCGAAAACATTACTGATGGAACAATTTCCTGTTTGTACCTTTATTTATTTCATTACCTGGACCTGAAAATAAACCTGCACTGACCCTTTTTTTCCGTAAAGCAGAAATTTTTATTGATAAAGATTCCTGGAAGTGTGTAGCTCAGTTTGCCTGAAAACATTTTTGGTGCTTGTTGATGTTTATGCTATAGCACTCTACCCTGCAATGCCCTTGGTGAGGTGGGTTGGTCGCTCGTCTGCTCCATTAATAACCTCTTTTGGGATGAAGTGAGGGGGGTTGGTTTTACTGAACAAAAGCTAATCTACCATCTGCAAGATTTCAGAAAAAATGCTGTTCTGCGGCTTTACAAATCTGTTATAGTCCCTTTTTTAGGACCCATTTGCATCCCCGAAAAGATGAAAAGAAAAAGGAGTTCAGATCACATAAATCGCAGTCCCAAACACCCTCATGAAGACAGACTGATTCTGTTTGTTTTCCAGGAAAAATGTTTAGCTAGGTTTATTTCTTCAATTACATTGAAACTCTGATTTGTAATACATCTCAACAGAGCAGTTACAGAAGTCCTGTGAGCAAACACAAGCCACCGTTTGTCCCAGGGCATTGTTAAAATGGCAGCAGGGTCACCTGGACACCTTTTTAGAGGTGGTGAATTGGTGTCCATTACCGATATCGCATGCACACCTTCTCTCTCCAGCTGTGGAGGTGAGAGGAGAAAAGAGGGGGCTGAGGGGGCCCTCCACCAGGGCTGTGCCCCTCTCAGGGCTGAGCCCAAACCCGCTGCCATCCTTCGCCGGCCGCAGACGCTGCCGTGTTGGAATAGCATCATCTTCGGTCACGCCGCATTCATCGCATCTCGAGCGCCTCTGAAGTTCATATGCAAATGACTACGTTAGTTAAGCAAGAGCCCTATTAAAAGTATTTTCTTACTCTCTGTATAACTTACTTAAGGGAAAGTGACATTTCTTTTCATTTTGATGTAACAGTTTCTCTTAAACCCTCTGGTACATTGGTCCCAACTCACCAAAACTTTTGCGTATGCCTAACATATTCTTTCAAGGATAACTTTTTCAAAGTGTAGAACTCAGCTTAGTTACCATCAAAGTAGTAAAAGCCAGTATTTCAGTTTTCCTGTTAAGACTGTATTAAGTCATTAATTGTGCTAGTGCCAGCAGGGTATCCTTGCAAATTTAAAGAACAAAGGCAGTTATTTTGTAATATGTACATTCCAGGACATTTAAATTATTGACCAAGTATGTAAATAATTGATGGCTCACAAACGTATCAGTGTAAGAGCCCTGGAAAGCGTCGCATTCATTTGCCGGGGAGATGGTGGGGTCAGGACTTCTGTAGCAAATAATGATTCATTCTTTCCTTCCCGACTCGAATGCCATTATCCTGCTTGGCTGCGTGAACAATACATTTAGGCTCGAATCAAGGCATAAACCCTTGACGCACACGCTAAGTATGAGGAACATTGTGTAAAGGTGCCTTTTAGTGATAAACACGTGAGTCTGTTTTCATTTCTGTCCTGGCCCCAAGCTAAAGTGGCCTTAGAAATGAGGAAGCCCTGCAAATTTCTCAACGTACAAGCTGGCAAAAGGAAAACAACTGGGTCTGTTAAGGAAAACTGACCCCTACATGTCACCATTTCACTGCCACCACTCTGTGCCGTGCCTCCCGTGGAGCCGGCAGCTCTGCCCTGGCACAGCCATCATAGGCAGGACCCCACTACCAGCAGTGCCGTGACTGATCAGGACGGCACAGAGACATCAGCTCCCTGGGGAAGGTGTGGGAACATGCCCCACACCCCGCTTGCATGGAGTGTGGGAACAGGGGTGTTTTGGGCTGTGGGTTACCAACAAGACTGCAGTCAGTGTTGGCCAGCTGTAATGCCAGGCTCTTTCTGTCAAGGGACACCAAACTGTGGGTGGCATGGGAGAAAACGGCGGTCCTTAGGCAGTGCCCTGCGCTGAGCTCCCATCCCCACACCGTGCCCTTGGCACAGGGCTTGCCAGGGTTGCGTGTGTGGCTGCCATTTGGGTTGCCTTTGGAGCCAGCCAAGGGAGGAAGGTGGCTGTGAGCCAGTCAGCACCTGGGGTGGTCCCCCCTGAGGTGGGGAGGGACATGGTGTGGGAAGAAGTGTCAACGAGTTACGGACCCGTGGCGCCATACATGAGGAGAATCCATGATTCACAATTTAAAAACATGCAAATATTTGTGGAGTTGACCAGCAAGGTGTAATATCCAAAAGCATATAGGTCACTGGAGAGGCAAAAGACCTCTGTCCAGCCTCCAGAGTGGGAAATTCATCCCTTTTCCTCGTAGCTGCTGTTAAAGCCATGCCCACATAAATATTGAAACTTTTTTTTTAATTCAGTTTAAGTCACCAGTCTTTGAGGCTGATGCTTTTCCTCACCTAGCTTTTGCCACATGCTTGCTGACCCTTTTTTCTTATACCAGGTTTAGCCCGATGCCCAAGATGGAAGAAGGGGGGGCACCGAAACATGAGAGGCGACGGGTGACCTAGAAGTAGCGGTGCCAGCACCTGACGAAAGGTGACCTGCGCTCACGCTGGGCAGTGGGGAGCTCCAGCAAAGGGTGAGAAGAGTGAGGAAAAGCCAGTGGGAAGCCCAGGGGAGGTTAGAAACCCTTCCTTTAGAAGAAGACAGAGTGTGTCCTCCATTGCCAGATGAGAAAAAGGAACAATTTAAGAGTCAGGGATGGCGTGAGGTGGTGAAGTGTAAAGGAAGAGCCTAAGACTGGTGGAAGGAGACAGTACCTGAGGGGAACAGCAGCCGCGGCGGCCTGGGCCGGTGCTTGCCCAGGGCGAAGGAGCCTTACCACGCACCTTCCTCATGGGTCAGATTTTCTCAACAGTAGTTATTCCCTTCTTAAATCTCTTCAGATTGGCCTCCCCTTTGTCTTTTAAGTGCAACACTCCAAAAGGGACTTTAAATAGAGTACCTTAGAGCTGAAAAAAGTGAAATTGTGCCTCCTGCCTCTCACGAATGGGATCCCTTTTGGAGTGCCCCAGGCTTACACATCTCCATGCTGCTGATACATAAGAAAGTTTGGACCCATTTTACCCCCAGGCCTCTTGCCAGTCAGGTGCTCCTTGTTTTGTACTCTATTTTTTTCTGCTTCTGCAGTGTAGCATTAGCACTTGTCTTTGCTGAATTTCTTCATAATGATTTCGTACCCTCCCTCCAAGTTATTATAGATCACTTTTAGCTCTAACCCTGTCCTCCAAAGCATTTACAACTTACGGTCTGGTGTCATCCACTCAGTGCGCTATTATTTAATGAAAATACTAAGCGAAAGAGAGCAGGTACCACCAGGTCTCCGCCTGACAGTCTCTCTCTCCTCATCTGACACAGACTCATCAATAACCCTTGTGCTAAAAGCAGGTTTTCAACTCCTTGTGTCCATACTTAAGGCTGGTTACAGCTGGACTGCGTTGCTAAAGCTAGTTCATGAGGATGTCGTGTGAGATGATTGTTAAGTCATGTTAAGTTAAGCTTCGCCCTTAGTCCTCAATGCTGGTTACCCTGTCAGAAAAGGACGCTAGATTCGTCCAGCATAAGTTTTTGACAAAACCAAACTATTTGGGCTGTTTGCTTAATCCCTTTGTCATCTTCTGGGTACACGTGGACTGATTGTTCCCTTGTTTTCCTGGGACCCCGGTCAGTTTGTTCTGTAATTCCCACATCCTCCTTCGTATCAAATGCGCCTTCTGCAGACCTCTCCCTTCTTCCACACAGTACTGAAAATAATCAGTAGTGATTTAAAGGTTTTGTTGGCATGGAATATTATAATGAAATACGCTTATGCACACCCACCCACCTGGGGAAGGGCTGGGTGGTATCTCAGCCAGAGTCTCGTGAGAGTTTCGACAACTGCCGGATCTTCTCCAGCTCTGGGAAGGTCAGTGATCGCTCAGAGCAAATAATCCAGCTGTAGCTGAGAAATAACCTCAGGCAGATGGATGTGAGAAATGGGGAGGGGAGCATTAGGCCTCTTAATGACAGCAGTGTTTTTTACAAGCTGACGGTAGCACGGTATACAGGAAAACTGTTTAAAAAAACTGCTGTCGTGAGAAGATGGGTCTTTCTGGTAGTCTTTCTTTTTGCTAACTGCTGTTTGCAGGCACAAAATGAGAAGTATGATTTAAATCTTTCTCTCCAGAGATTTTTTTCATTTTGGATGATTCTGAATCTTCCTGTTCTTCAGGGGATTGTTTTCTCAGTCCTGGTTATAGATGATGTCCAGAAATTCCTCAAAGTCAGGGAAATTGATGGGCCTCCGATTCCTCCTAGACCTAGGGATTCAGCTGGGAGCAAACATGACTGCAAGAATATCAGGAGGGAAGATAACAATATACTTAAAATATTTGAAGAGACTGAGATAATAAACAAATTTGAAGCTTTCTAGCTCTCCTATGCTTCTGAAGATCTTTTCTTAATCTGGAGTGCTCTAATATTGTGGGAAACTGTGGCGGGTCCGCAGATTCCTTGGCAGCGTATGAGGCAGTTGACCTCGACCAGATTGTCGTGTACCCATGAGAAAGTGCGAGATAACGACCTTGGATAGTTTTGCTATGCTGATGTGCAAAACAAGCAGAAGAACGGGAAGCAGAATATGTGGACCTGCAGGTGTGAAGAGCCAATGGACTTAAAGAACAAAGAGCCCGGAACAATGGGGGGAGGACAAGTATGAGAAAGAATAGTACAAAAGTTTGGAAATAATTAATAAAATGGCACTCACTTTCTTGCACCAGATTCTTGTCGTGTCCGTCTCAACAACGACATAATATATATATCCTACATGTTTTCAGAAAAATGGAAAATAGGTGTCACCTAATGTGTGTATCTGAACATCACCTTGCTAAGTCTACGCCAGTCATCCTAAGCCGTATTTACACCACTGGACAGAAGTAGGTCCCTCTAGAAGGTAATTAATCGGATCCACTTTATTTACAGCTCTTTATGAGGCATTCTCTTGAGGTGCCTGTAGCTCTCTACTGAGTTTAAGTGGAGCCCAGGATGAAGTGGATAACTTCAAGATGTCCATGTTAGATAACACAACTGTTCATCAAGCATGCCTGAACTTGTTTGAAGAAGTTTTGGGTTATTTTAATATTTGACTTAAAAAATTACAGTACCAGTACTAATAGAAGAGCCATAGAAAGCAAGTTAATATGCTTTAGCTGGAGGCTGTTGAGCCCAGGAGGATTCAGGAATATTCAAATTTCATTCTTCTGGAAAGCAAACTAATTACCATTGTTGATTTTAATGTTACAAAGCTTCAAGCAAATGCAAAAGCATTCAAGATCAGCCATTCATGCTTTGCATTCAGTACAGAAGTAGCTGAACATTTGTTTTCATAATCTTTTATGCCTACTTTATTGTCATATGTTGTTTGACATTCTGGAAATAACACAATGTTTTAATCAACACTGTAAGATTGCATTAAAACTTGATGGCCCATGGCTTAATGGCAGAACTGAGTAATTAAAGCTGTGGTGTAAATAATAGTTGGAGGCAAGTTCTGCTAAGATTTCTTCTGCAAACAAGGGAACTTCCAGGACTTACCCACCCACGTCCAGGGACATAGAGGTGGAGGAGCCACTTGTATTCCTTTCCTCCATCTTGGGCTGTGTGGTGAGCCCACCAGTAACTAGACCTGTAGTACAGCGCTCTCTCTGAGGTGCAGCCCATGGTGATGATAGTAGTGAGACTGTTGCCTAGCTTACCAGGTATGCTACCCATTGGGCTGGTAGTCTTGCAATTGGACTAAACAACAGCGAGAATACCATTATTGCTAAATATTGAAGCTGCTTTGGGTACAAGCAGAGGAGGAAAACTCTGTTCTGACCAACCCCACACAGATATCACGTGTCTCTTGACAAGTTAATGGGAGGATTTTGACTACAACCAAGAAGACAGTCCGTACTGAAATGGCCTGGTATGAGATAGGTTTCCTGTTGTGTCCTGGAGCCCTCTTCCTCCTCTCTCATTGTCACAGGTCACCTAATATGTCCTGTGTGAAAGATGCCTTAATCTTCAGCTTTGCTGCCACATCTGATATAAAGCGTGTTTTAAAAGTCATGTCTAGGGTGTCTCATTTGTAACATCTTCCAGCCATACATAATAAAGTAAAGAACAGTTCTGGTACCTTAGAAGAACATTGCCTTCCTGGAAATGTTTGTCAACCACATGCTTGCACCATGCAGGTCTCTCGGGTTTGCCTACAGTACGTAGCGGTTAGAAAAGAGAGTGTCATGGGAAGGAGGAGGGTCACACCGTGTTCCCATCATCTCATAGGTATGGAAGTGCTCAAAAATGAAAGCTTTGAAACAAATACCCATGTGGCAACGTCCTTCGAAGGAGTCAGGGAGTGAGCTGACATAAATGTGGCTCTCTGAGGACGGTGTGTCACAAAGCCCAGAAATTTGGCCAGATCTTAGGAAGAACCAGGAGAAGTGAGGCTACAGCAGCGATGCGCTGAACCGTGCCTCACACATCTCTGGGGCTGCATTTCCACCAGGAAATTGAACAGAGCTCTTAGAGCTCTTCCTTTGTGAAATATAATCATATTACTTAATAGAAAAAGCGCTCTCTGTAATGTTCCTAATCCCAATATAGAATTCAATATACATTCAGTTTGCTTCTGAAAAACAGCTTTTTAAAACCTTAAAATAAGACCTGCTTATGGTTTGTAGTACGGCGGCTGTAGCATCCTGCGGGTTCTGTCCGTCTTCCATAGGGCATTTCCTCAGGGCATTCTCTGAAGGAGTTCACTCATTTCAGTTAGTTTTCAGAATGATTTAGACTCGGATATGGACATCAGGAATCATTAAGGAAAAAAATAAAATCCTGAGCAAAGTGAACCCTTGTTCATACAGTGTTTGCTTCCAGTCATACCTTCCTTATACAGACTGAATTAAGTTTTTGGCTTTTTCAAAAGGAATAATATGATTGCAGGAGCAGTACTATGGCAGGCAAAAGGAAATTGGCAATCCGTAGCCCTTTCGTTGTTCAGTGTAGAATGATTAGGAGCAGAGGAGCAGATACTTACCACTGCACCCAAACCTGGTTCTTGCTTTGGGAATTAGAAAAACTTTCCTAAAGTATTCTTTAAGATATTGTTCTTGGTCCAGAGATAAATGAAGTGAATTTAGGTCCTACGTGGTACTTCTCAGCTGCCTTGTAAAAATAGTATTTTTCTGTGTTACAGCATAATAACTATTCAAAGTAGTAAAAATAACGCAGTCTCTCTTCTTACCACTTCTGATCTTTTTTGTGGGATGTAGCTTTGCTGTCTGTCTATCTAGCTGTCTCTGCTGATTAATAAATAGAGAAGAAAGAATCACACCTCTGATCTTTGAAGATTTTTCTCTTAGAGGCTCAGCCCTGAACATGGGGTCCTAATATCCCTCAGAAAAGGGACTGTTGTTCGCTTCGCATATGCACTAGAGATACTCCACAGTCAGTCTTCAATTTCTGTATTTCATATGAGATGGACAGAAGAGATAAAGTAATTATGCACTGAAATTTAAAGCACGGTTCACCTCATCAGTCTGTAGCAGCAGAGATGAGAAGAAGCCCCCACTTACCTGAATAAAACGATTGCCCTGGCTGTAATAGCATTCCTTTGTTCATTCATATTGCTCCTTTTACAGAAAGATCATCCAGGAAAGAAAAAAACTGATTTAGAAGACAAAAATAAATGCATTTACCTAGCAACTAACTGGATTTATTCCAGCACTTGCTGAACCCCCTGCGGAGCAATTCTTATTGATTTGTAACAGAACCTACCAAAAGACCTTTTTCAACTGTAGATGGGCTGTCTGTGAGACTGAAACTGGTGAACCATGTCGTGCCCCGTTCCTGGAAACCTTTCTGCTCCTGAGATCAAAAGAAAAATTAGAGTGTTTTATTATTTTCCTGTCCTTTTCATATGCTGGTATCTCTCAGCTCAAATAATTTAGATGCATCTCAAGTGAAGCTGGCAAAGGCTTCAGAGTGGGAGAAATTATTTACCTGTGTGTGCAGGTTTGCTACCAGGCGGTATTCCAAAAAATAACCATGCTAATTATGGGTTGAGATAAGGTCTACATAGTCTGGCTTTAGTTAATCATAAACTGAGTTCGTCCTACTGAGTTGATTTCTGCCTTTCACTACACCATTAAAACAAAACAAAACAAACCACCAAAACCCATCAACCTCTTTTGTAATTCAGACCAAAATTTCAACAAGAAAGGATTAAAGGTCCTGGCTGTACTGCCGGCTACTTCTGTGCCTGCAGAACTTTGGTCAGGTTTTGCCTAATGGTCACAGAAGGCTGTCTTGTAATGGCCTGATAGCAGCGTTTTTTGCTCTGAGACCATTTAGATGTCCATACTGATAAGTAGATTCCAGGAAAGGCAGCCCCTCCTCCCTCCGCCACGGCAGTATTTGGAGAGTTCTTCAACCAAGAATGGGAAAAACACACTGAGAGCATGGCTAGAAGAATATTGAATGGTGTAATTGAGAGAGAGAGAGTGAGCGGTAAAGCTGATGTAATAGAAATGATGGGAATAGACATGTCTGAAAATACTTGAAATCTATGGTGTTCTCATATTTCTTTTTTATACTCTAGGGCATCACAATTTGCATTCAAACAGCCTGGTAGGTTTAAATTTTAAATGAAGCTGGCTTAGAATTATGAATAAGGCCATTAAGTATCGCCTTAATAACCTTTTATTGTGTGGAACAACTTCTGTAATTGCAGAGGGGAAAAGAACTTCAAGCATTTGCATTTGAGTAATTGATGGGCAATTTACAATGTTTGTTTTCTGTTTTCTGGAGAGAAAATAAAAGACTAATTCTGTTGTTGACATTTGTTTTTCTCTAATGGGATTTTCAGAATCCAGTTCCATTGATCCGGAGCAGTGCGCAGAGCTTATTGAAGTAGCCAGCCAGATCAAACCTTGGAAGAGGGGGATCACAGAATTTCATGGGATGAGAAGCGTGGGTCTAGTTTGGGCTGAGTAGTTTGTGCACACTTAACTACTGCTCTGGAGGGTTGCCAGCTCCACCGACCTTACTAGAGTTGCATCTTACACTTGATTCTAAGGTTCCAACAACTCAGCCACAAACCCTGAATACCAGATGTTCCCCAGGGACTGGGAAACGAGAAACAGGACTGAGGAAGAGTTCTTTAGAAAAACATGCTGCAACATCTGTCCTTTACATGGGGAAACACACAGTCCCACTGGTAAGCTTGACTGCTGAATCAGAGCAAGTACTACACTGAGTAGGAGGGTCAAATTGATTGGCATCATCCTGGCATTGCAAAGTGGCATTCAAATGCAGCAACGAAGAATAAAAGATTGCAGTGACTCAGAACCTCGGTTGACCAGACTTATGCTAGAAGTTTGACTTGATCCTTACAATGCCGGCTTTAAAAAACTCTTAATGGATTTCACTTTCCACTCCAGGTTCCTTCAGGTCAAGGCTAAGTTGTGTTTTACTGGTGCTGCCCATGCAGTTTGTTTGTGGATAAATATTATGAGTGTTCTTAGCCTGGTAGTTTTCACAAGTACTGAATAGTTCTTAACGTTTTAAATGATTTTGGCCAACAAATGAGGAAAGCGGAAAAGAAACTAGAAGCAGGAGGCAGCACAAGACAGAAGTACTAGTATTCAGATTCCTCTAAAACAGATGAATTTCTTAGAAAAAATACTCTGGTCAAATAGGAGCTTGACATAGTCCAACGTGGGAGTGGCAGAAGGTGAAGAACACCTAATGAAAGGCACCTACAATAACAGAATTGATATTCGTTAAGGCACAAAGAAGAAATTTCAAATTCCTCTGAAACGTCCAAGTGTCGGGAGCTTAGGAGCTTACTTTTATTAATAAGACATTATGTTTTCTTAAGGAGCTCAGAAATGAATTAGCTGTGATGCATGGCCTCTTGTTTATATATTTGAAGAACTGAAGGTTTTAACTACGGCACCAATTTTTGCAGGTGTTCCAGACGAGATCTGGGAAACTATGGATAAATACGTCTGCTGTGTCCGTACCAGGCAAATCACAAGGAACTGCGCTAAAGAAAACAGGTAGTGTACACATGGGTAGATATGATATATGGGGGAAGAGCAAACACTGTAAGAGCTTATTCCTCAGAAACGTATCCAAGTTGTTTTTTTTTTTCTCTGAAGAGGTCAGCAGAGACATTGTGTCCTGCTGCCCAGACTACCAACAGGCATGCAACAAGGCTTTAAACCAGGCTGCTGTGGAGATATATAGTTATATATCTGCATCCTTGCAGATACATAATTAGTTAAATGAAGAAGGTAGAGAAGTTGGGAGTCTTGGATAGTTTTCGCACTGAATGCCAACCAGTGGAGGTTTATATAGCTTTATGTTGGGGCAGAGTGGGGGTCAAAGTCAGTGAAGGGTCCGAACAGGCAAAGTGACCAAACTACCAGTAAGATACTCAAGGCAGTAAAGGTAAGGGCTAAATGTGAAGGATCTCTTAATACTGTGTGATAAAATGGCAGGTGAAATTTGACATAGATAAATATAAACGGAAGGCAAAAAACACTTGCAGTTTTACAGTGTCGGACTCTGAGTTGCCCTTTTTTCATGCAGAAATGAGACATGGGGATTATCACAGACATTGCTAGGAAACTTTGGAAGGGGAAACTAAACAGATTTTTATTTTTTTATTTTTTTATTTTTTTGGTCATTATGTTGTTGTATATTCCTGTTGTGCTCCAGCAACCCTGTTCCAGCTCCCAGAAAAGGTATAATAGAACTGGGAAAGGCAGAGAAGAGAGAGGGAAGGGCTGAAAGCTAAAAAGGAATGAGTAAATAGCCATGGACTTTTCAGCTTGGAAGCTAGATGACCGAAGGAGGATCTAACAGATAACTATAATATTGCTAGCAGGTACGCAGAGGAAGGCTGTACAAAAACTGCTTGTTGTATCTTGCAGCACAATAGCTAGGAGTCCTCAAACAACGTCTGTATGTGGCATGTTCCAAACAAACAAAACAAAACATTTTTAGGAAACATGCACATAAACTGCGGAACTTCTGACACACGATGTTGTGGAAGTCAGAGGTTTATATTTGTTCAAGATGCCCCTGGATAAATTCTGGAAGAAAAATATGCAAAGATGCCAGCTTTGACCCCTGGGGCCCTTCACTGGGGACTGGGGCATGTACCAAGGACAAAACCAGCTGCGCTGGGGCATGAGTGTGGGCCAGGGATGGAGATGGAGCGATGGGGAATATGAACCTGTGAGCTCCCCAAGTATGACTGCTCTTCTGCTCCTCTATCAATGTTCTTCTGCTCTTCAGCTAATGAAAAATGCAAAACCAATGGATGTGTTTTGCCTCTGGTTCTCAGTGGAGATTAGACCTGATGGAAACCAAACTTTGGACGCAAGAGAGCATCCAGCCCCTGTGACCTCTACGTATGGCTGGCTGGGACTGGGATCACCCCAGCAGACATTATACAGTAAGCTGCTGGAAAGATAATTTCCCTGTGCTTGCCATGGCATTCTATTTGGGAAGTACTGCGCAGCGTGTCCCTGGCACTGAAATTTTAATATATTCACTTTAAATGTCCATCAATTTTCACAGACTGAGCCTGAGAAAGCTCAGCACTTTTGGTTTTCTCCCTGCTAAAGCTAAAAGAGATTATAGCATATAAATTCAGGTGCTAAGTAGTTTTTGGGAAAGTGTACAAGAAGATAAGATGTGAAGATGAATAAGGAAACAGAGTTTTAAATGGTTTTTGTTTTTCCTCTTACAAATCTGTGCCTTTTTATACCTTCAGATGGGGAAGAACAAAAAATTCAGCGGTCCTTTAAAAAGATAACTTCCGACCTGTGTTTTGCACTAAACCAATTTCAAGCTAGAGCAACCAGTCCTGGAGCTAGACATTATTTATGTGCCACCATACTACATCTCCGAGTGCTTCCTGCAGAGTAGCCTGCTACAGCCAAGGTAATTGTTTCCAAGTTTCAGTCCTAAATGTGCATTTCCTTTTCAGCAGATGCTATCTGAGTGCAGCAGCGTGAAGTTCAGGCTGCACCGATTGTAGCCTGTGTTTGCCGGTGATTCCCTGTACCCACAAGCTAGACCAAGTTGAACTCTACACCCATACTACTTCTGATATGTAAACCAGCTTATTTCAAACTTCTTTGGGCCTCTCTGTTTCTGGGAAGCCTTAAACATAGGTGTAATGTCAACTGAAAAAAAAAATATAACTGGGAACGAAAGCAATATCCTGGAGAAAACTGCAGGCTTTCTCCTTTAGTGTCCTCCTATACAGCCAAGCTTTGCTGCAGGAATGAAAGTCCTGGTTCATGGGTAGGACCACAGTTTTCAGTGGCTGTGGCAGATGGATCAGATGTGTTAAGGAGATCATGGCTGCAGAGGGAAAG
>NW_009611283.1:46614-49715 GCF_000690535.1 Cariama cristata
CTTGGTGCTATACGGCAAGACTGGAGATTGAGAAGTTGCTTATCTTCCTGTTGGAGTGACAAAAGAGAGGCGGTCTTGGCTAGGTGTTAAGTGCAGTTTTCCTGGTAAAAGGAAAAAGGTTTTCACTACAAATGTTTGCATAACTTCCAGCAATCCAGGAAGATTGCAGAAAACAACTGAGAATGGGGGTTTTGAAGCTTGATACAGAGCTGTCATCTGCAAATGACAGTCACAGGCTGTGCTGGAACAGCAGCTTGTGCTACCCATCCACTTGTGACATATTTTTGCCTTTTTTCCTGTGCTGCTTTCTTCTTTTTCAGTTTTTTATACGAGATCGTTGTTACCCTGAGATGCTTGCTAAGATCCTATATAGAGCTCATTCTTTTATAAAGGAGCATAAGGGAAGATTTTTTTGGTTGGTTGGTTTTTGGTTTTTTCCTCCCCTTTCCCCCTCCCAAATTTTTCTATAAAAAGAAGCTGCGGCACAAAGGTTGATGAACTGGCATACAGTAGGAAATAGGAACAGGTCCAGTTTTGCTCATTTCCCCCCCTACCTTGGTATCTTATCTGCTGACTTGCATTCAGTCTCATACAATAAACAGCATAGCTAATGCCTCATTTGGCTCTGTGCATCAAGGCTTACCACGGACTGCCGCACTCTTCATACCTGCTAGCCGCTTCATTCAAAGTTCTTACCCATCTATCATTTCCTAGAGGTCAGTTCATGTGTTTGCCATGCAAAGGCTGACATATTCCTTTTGTTATTTACTTTCAGAGTTGGATATTCATGGCTTTGATAAGTTATTCCAGTCACTTTCTGGATACCTGTTCAGGTAGAGTGAAGGAGTCTTCTTCACGGTCATTGCCATCCTCAGGACCAGCAAAGACACCAGGCAGGGCCAGGGCAGGAGATACTGTGGGACTGCATCTTTTTCTTTTTCCTTAATGGTGAAGAAACACTTAAGATTTTTTTTTGCTCCATGTTGGAAAATTCCTATCAAGCAATCTCTCTGGAGTAACAGTAAATGCTCACTGGGAGTGTGACCCACGTTGCAGTTGGTCAGAAGGATGGCTTGGTGTGCAGCGTGCATGACAAAATCTAAAAACCTCCCCTCCCCTTATTCTCCTACCCATTTTAGTAATAAAGAAGTCACAAACTAAGCACAGAAATATTTTCTTATTCTTTGACTCCCCTCTGTTCATAGCAGTGCTATTCTATATACCTGTATCTATACCCTCCCAGGGCTGCAGAAGGATTTTTTTCAACAAAATATGCTCAAGTTAAAACTAAAAGTCAAATCATCATGGGTCTTAAAAAAATTATTAGTAATATTAATGGAAGTAAATTGCTTCCACCACTTACCATCACTTCCTACATTCTAAATCACATCTTAAGAACACACCATTGACGCTGCTCTTTTTTCGGCGCGGCATTGGCAGATATCACTGGAATAAAAGTCTTGACAAGCAGTTGTCATAACTTTTTTTCCTTCTCCTTTAGATAGTAACTGACTACAGAAATGCCAGTTTTCCCACACCCTGCGTCATATGTTTAGAATGCATTATGTATTAAATTACTTTGAAATAGTTGGTACAAACTATCTGGCATTGCTTTGATAACTCCTGAGGAAGCCAAACATAATACGCGTGCACTTTTAAATTATCTATAAGCAGTTCTGTTCGGTTTTCAAGGGTGAATGCTCAGCTGTGTTTTACTTCCAATGCATTTTTGTTCAAAGCTGGTATTTAAATATGAATGTGGTACTATATGAGGAAAAAAATGGAAACTAATGTGTATTGTTTCCACAAATTTGAATAGTTTCAGTTTTTATACTTCAAGTAAGAGAATGGAGCATAGAGCTAATTAAAATAACAACAACAATTTTTGAAGGAATTTTAAAGTATATAGTTTTAAAACTATATTCTCCTGAAAGTGAATGCGAATTCTAATTTTTAATGGCATTTTGCCACTTTGCCTTTAAGCACTGCTTTTTCTCTATCAACACCCAAAAGACTTCGGTAAGAAAGGAGAAATGGAGAAACTGCCTTTGCAATCAGAGCTCTGATTTCATGAATTGCCCCTGGGTCCATGGATAAGAGTTGATAAGATTTTCTTGAATTTGAAAATGACACTACTTACCAAGTTGTTTTTTTATTAAAATGAGACTTAAAAAAGACCAAGATGAATATACTACTGGTCATAGTAAAGTTGGGGAACTACTTTTACATGAAAGAAGATCCTAACATGTCTGCCTAGGCCAAAGGAAGATATGAATAAGGGACCTGAAGCATGGCCCTGCAGAAATGGTCCTCACTGATGCGAGGAGACCAGCTGTTGTGCTTATCCAAACATCTGTTGATAGAGACATTACAGGGCAAGCAAATGGGTAGGAAACTATCCAGGAATGCTGTCCCCCAGTATGACTGCCACGGTATGTCTTTAAAAAGGCTGTAGATGACCGTTTCTCTAATCGTCATTCAGGCAAGGGTTTGGGAGACACATTATCAAAGCTACCCCTTGAATAAAGTGCAGATCAGTACGAATCAAGGGCAAGGGGAAGACTTGTGAATAGAATTTCAGGGGAACTCCAAGAAGGGACCTGGAAATTGAAAAGAAAAAAGAAATAATGGGCTCAAGAAGCTGAGACTTTCTCCTGAGCTTGTATCTTGGGGGATGCAAGAAAACGACAAATACTCAGGCACAGCTGGTCTGATAGATACATAGAGATTGGTTAAGTAAGCTAAATGTGTGTTTGTTTCATTTCTGCCTTTAAAAAGCCTTTGAACTGCCTTATTGCTTTTGGCTTCTGCAAATCAACATAACAGCAAATGAAAGTATTTATCCTAGCTTGTGCTAAGAGTGATTTGGGATATTAGTTAACATCAGGTTATCATGATAATCTCTGAACCACACAGGCACTCTGGTACTTCAGTGCTTTTCTGCAAAGCAGGGAAACTGAAATGAGGTGCATTCGTTGAAGATATTGCCAAGCCTGTTTGAAAGTTGGTTGCATGGAGTTTTAGTTGCATGGAGTTTAGTTTTTAGTTGCATGGAGTTTTAGGTGTCTCTTCAGACGGCAACGTGAAACAGAGAGAACTGC
>NW_009611283.1:49746-50903 GCF_000690535.1 Cariama cristata
CTGTAATCAGGACTCAACTTGAAAATTACAATCAGTATGTTGTAAATCAATGTTTGGGAAACATTGTCTTGGAGAAAGTAGTGAACTGCTACCTCAGTACTTGCTCTAAATCAAAATGTTTGTTATCATGACCTGATTATGGTAATTTAATTTCCATCGCACAAAAAATAAAACAGACAAGTCATTTGCTAATGGATCTCGGGCAAAAAGAAAAATCCCAGTCTGAATAACTAATGTAACACCTTAGTGTACTTAGACCCAACTCTAAAGATATCTCACAATCTATATAATATGGTAGATGATCTGGAGGCTGCTTCACAGCAGCTCTGTCTGAGGACTACTGCCCACACAGCATTCAGTCTCCAGTTACAGAAGGGAGGCAGGGTTTCCTTCTGCAGCCCAGACCTTTGGCAGTCGCTTGTGGGCAAGACTTTTTCCTCTCCTTGCTTCCACCTCCCCATTCACTGACCCACATAAGAAGTGCCCCGGCCCCTCTCCTCACCCATTGTCGCTTGCTGCCATACAGCTCTAGGAGGGCCTGGCATCCTTAAGCATCACCCAAATTCTGGGTGGAAATACACATTTCTTCCTTTTTGGTCCTGTATATTTGCTCCTACAAAGTGTTCACCTGTATTGTTTGTTTGGATTTTGTAAACAGATGCTTTTAGTTTAACTTTGCTTGCCTTAGAGTGATTTGAAAGTAATTATCTGGACTCTTATAATCCCGCCGGCAATCTTTAAAAATAAGGTACTGGCTGCTTTTCAGGTTCACAAGCTCTGTACTGTGTTCCACAGGTTATCTAAATTCAAAGAGGCTATGTCTCCACCTGTCTATGGAGGATAGTTTGGGAGTTGGTTAAAAAGGGTTTGGGAAGAAGAAATGTTTCCCACTTACCATTGTCAGCCAGGAAAGATCTCTTGCATGTAGCAAACAAGGAGAAGCACACCTCATCTCCAAGGGCACCTTAAATTTCTCCTTAATAGATTGATTTCTCTTCTGAAGGGAACATCATGTGTGTTTTGAATACAGGACAACAGTTCCTCAATAAGTCTTGGCCATGATTTAAAAGTGCATGAACAGTTCCATTCTTTTAGCTCATCTTTTCTTCATTTTTTTTTCTAGTTTAAATGGATTAAAAAAAAAAAAAAAAAAAAAA
>NW_009611284.1:0-2309 GCF_000690535.1 Cariama cristata
ATGCCCCTCTCCCCTGGTTTTGGTGGGCTTCCCTCAGCGCTCTGCTCGCCGCCTTCTCCAGCTGATGGAGAGGGCAAAGAAACCCAGGACCTTCCCCGCAGAGAAGACAGGGCACCCTGCGTCCCCAGTGCCCCCAGCAGCACCTATGAACCAGTTTGGGAAGATTTCTAGGGACATCACCACCAAATCCCCCCAGAAGAAAGCAGGGAATCATCATTGCCTTGTGTTCCTTGAGCCTCCCCTTGGCTGTTCTCTGCAGAGGCAGGGTGGCCGGTGCCTAAACTCGCAGAGGGGTGTAACGACTGGTGGGAAATGGGGTCCCTGTAGTGTTTTGGAGACAGAGAGGGGGGAAGCGATCACAGCTGGAGAGCGACAGGGACAGGATAAACGTGTCCCAAACAGGTGCCTTTCTTCTTAACCTCAATAACGAGCTCAGAAAGGTGATGAGCAGCTAACGCAGAGAAGCTGAAGGGCTGGCCCTCAGGCAAGGTTCAGGGACCGCCTAAGCTGTAATCTTTCGTGGTGGGGAAAAAAAAAAAAAAAGGGCATGGCAATTTCTTGGGGTAAGGGATGGATGATTCTCGTCTTCATGCGGCTGCTCTGGGATGAACTTGTTCCTTGAAAGAGCACCGTGAATGCCGGAGCCCAGGCAGATGCTCATCTTCAGCGGTGGCCCCAGTCCGGTTTCCAAGCCCGGGGTGATGCCAGGGAGCTGGACCAGGAGCTGGACTGGCCTGGGCGTGATGCTGCTGACCCCCCCAGGGCACCCAAAGCTGCGGAGGAACTCCCTCATAAGAAAAGAGGTATCCCAGTTCCCGAACTGCCTCCATCCGCAGCGAGCGACCTCCAGTAAGGGCTGGAGTCCAGCCCGGTGCCAGTGCCCAGACCAGCCGTGACACGGTATTTCTCCGGGACTCAGCCCCATACATTCAGCCCCAAAAGCATTTAGACACTGCACTATCTCAGGGTATCTAATCCTCCCCCAAACATAGGAATTGTCCCCACTTCTGCTTTCTGCTAAATAAGAGTTTTCGTGAAGCTCTCGTCCCCGTCCTGGAAGGAGATGTAATATTTGAAGGACTCTTTTTTTTTTTTTAAATTATTTCCATAGTCATGAAACAGTTTTCCGTACTACTTCTGCTCTCAAGTTCCCTGCCTCCCACGGGAAGGGAGACACAAGAATGCCTTCTTTTTCCCAGAGGAGCACTTCCCATGGGAAAAAAAGGGGAGAAGGGGAAAGGAAAGGAAAGGAAAGGAAAGGAAAGGAAAGGAAAGGAAAGGAAAGGAAAGGAAAGGAAAGGAAAGGAAAGGAAAGGAAAGGAAAGGAAAGGAAAGGAGACAATACAAGACTTATTCGGGGGAAAAAAAACACCTGAATGGTCAGAAACTTCTCGATTTATTTGAATACTTTGGGGGTTTATTTGATTGCTTTTGTCGAAATTTGCAGTGCAAACCCTGGTGGAAAGTGGGGATTTTAAGCAGAGTGGAGATTTTATGTAAACACACCTCAGTTTAAAAGGCGATCTGGTGGTCTGTGTATTTACCTGCAGGTAAAGCTAGCAGCCAAACAATTCTCTATGTATCGGGGACTTTAAAACAAGGCCCGTAGCTACATCCTAAAAAAAAAAAAAAAAAGACAAATCTTGGGCGGTAGATCATTTCTGCCTGCAGTCCTGGCCTTGACCAGGGCCCTGTACAAGGAAGGTCTTTCCTTACCAGTCTCAAAATAATTCTTTTTTTTTTGAGTTTTCGGTGCTTGTTTAGTCTAACGTCAAATATACCAACCACGGTCTGATACTTCATATTACAGGTAACCTAAATAATACGCCGAAGGACAAAGATTTAGTGAATACATGGTCTGAGAGTGAAAAATGGGTGAACATCTCTGTCGGTCCGACAGCATTTTAGGGACTCTTTGGTTCTTCCAACGGTTATCAGTAATTTAAGTGAGGATCTAACCTGCACACTCTCCCTAATACTAAGCAGATCACAGTTTTAAACAGAACTCTTTTTAGGAAGAAATGGAGCGATTGATAGCTGCCATTTCAACAACTGCGGCACTCTTAAAAATAAAAAAGCACGCACGCCAAACACATCGAAACAGGGGTCTTCTCCCCACCAAGCATCCCCCACCACATCATCCTGAGCTTGAGGTCCTCCCTCCACCAAAGCTCCCCGGTGGCTCGGTGGGAAACGCTCCCGAAAACCTCGGACACGGTCCCCGGAGGGGCTGACATTTGCGGTAACCTTTTCTATAAGCGACAGCGGGCACTCTCCTCTGCCTCAGCATCCCTCCTACCTCCTCCGGT
>NW_009611285.1:0-4959 GCF_000690535.1 Cariama cristata
GGGCTGCGGGGCTGCTCCCGCCACACATTTGCACTCCTCTGTCTCCGCTGCTATTGTTCCACCCAGGTTTTTTCCCTGCTTCTTAACTCTGCTCTCCCCGAGGCACTACCCCCGTGGCTGACAGGCTGGGCCTTGGCCAGCGTTGGGTCCATCCTGGAGCTGTCTGGCGTTGGGTCCATCGGACATGGGGGAAGCTTCTGGCAGCTTCTCACAGAAGCCACCCCTGTGGCCCCTCCGCTACCGAAACCTTACCCCACAAACCCAGTACATCAATTTCTAATAATTTGTTCATTTAAAAAAAACCCTGTTTAATAGCCACACAGGTTTTTTGAGCCTACCATAACTCTATCTAAACAAAGAATAATTCAGTAAGTCTATGTGTAACTAAACATCCTTCAACACTAAAGTTAGGTTATATCATTATAACTCTAGTGTTCAGTAACTATCCGCTCACAAAATACAGATGTTGATTTCTGTGTATTAAAGGACATTTTATTTTTAAATATTTGCATAACAAGAGACTAAAATGGCTCATGTAACCATACACTGTGCCACATGATGTACTTTTACAGAAAAATAATATCTCTTACTCCTCTAACAGTTTACAGGATATGTTGAATTTTCAGATACTTTTCCTGCCTCTTAAAAAAAGATTTGGGTTTTTTTTAGTAATCCTGATCTTAGACTGTAGTGCTAGATATCACATTAAGCCACAGGAAGAGGTCAGTCTAGAATATTTGTTAGGTTATTACATGGTATTACCTTCATGCTTCTGACTGACTTTACAGAAAGCCTATAAATTCACATGCCTCATTGTGTGGATGTGTATATATACATATATATATATCCTCAAGTATAATGGATTCCAACTTTTTAGACTATCCTGTGTGCTCAGCCTTAAAAATGGCAGCAAATGCAATGGTTGCATTGAAAAAAAATCACCAACATTCACATTTGCAGTGTATGATTGTTTATATAAATCAGGTTTTTCTCTATGTAGTGATGAAATCATATGAACAGAATAGCACCTGTTCATTCTAGAAAGAGACATAATACCATATGTATATGTATATGTGTACCATGAAGTCATAGTAGTGGGAGATTGAAAAGTTACCTATTTTTTTCCCTGATAGTATTGAATCATTTCATGCAAACTATTCAAACTAATGTTAATTTATGTAGGCAATTTATACTAAATGAAAATTTCCAGAAGTACCCAAAGACTCTGAAGAACAAAATTCTGATTGATTTAATGGATTTTTTAAGTTTCATTTTGGAAATCTTTATTATATACAAGAGGAGTGTAGTTTTAAGCCATTTAAACACTTACTGTTTTTACTACTATTAGGAAAGTGTTGAGTAATTAGTCTCTGTATACGCAAGCTACAATGTACTGTTGCTCTTTCCTACAATTTGTACTGAAGTGGTATGGTAAGGTCTTTAGCCATTTTAACAATTTTTATTAATATTAATATTAATAATATCATTATTTTAATAATAGTATTACTATATGTAAATTTATATAATATTAATTTAATAAAATTGAAAATAATTACTATTAAGTGGCCATATCCATCTACACAGCACACAAACAAAAGTTTAAGGAAAAAATTCATAGGACAAATTGGCTCCATGTGCTTTCTATAAATACGTTTCAGCAACATGATCAATATTTTTCTCAATATATGTTTTATCAGTGTAGGAAAGAACTAATAGAGAAGATTTCATGAAAGATTTTATATTTTAAAAAAGTGAAAATACTTATGACCAAATTATGTAATTTCTTGCAGTTGTTGAGGAATGGATCTGCAGATTTTGCATTTGGATCAAAGGAAAAAAAAATCTCCTTCTAAGAACAGATCCAAAAATTTGTTCCTTCTTATTTGGCTACCCTTTAAAGAGAGCGAACAAAGTCACTGTATAGAAGAAAAGAGAAACAGATGGAAGAATACTCTTAGAAACCATTTATCCAGTTTCTAGTGAGTTCCCATCTGCCCTAAGTTCTTTTACCTTATTATAACAAACAGGGAATGAAACAGGAAGTCAAAATCAAAAAGCCCTCACAAAACTGAATTTGAAAACTGCCACCAAATGAGCCAGTCATTTCTACACACGTAACGAAAACTAGATTAGTTATTGCAAGTGCTTCCCAATCCATGTTACACAGGCTGCAGTTCTTGGGATTTCAGTTATTTTCAACTTTTTCATAGCCACAGATTTCTGTTCCGCTTATTCCTTTTTTGCTAGGACATATTTCAATATTTATGCTTATCAAGTTCAATTTTCCTAGTGACTCAGAAAGGTCAGAGCCTTAGCTATGGACAAGAAAAAAAATTTGTGTTGGTATGAATACACTACAATACCGCAACAATCACATTTAATTTTGCTGCTCGTGTGCTGTGTGATTATGAAAAGCTGGCACTTAACTAAGTTGCATCATGAACTACTCACAGATCCGAATCTTCTGTTGCTGAAATAAGAGCTGCTGCTGAAAGTAGGTCATACAGGAATTAATATGGGGCTAGAAATACGTTATTTTTGAACAACAGACATAAAGTGGTACTTCTGTCATGCCTGGACTGGTTCTGACACTGCTGAAATATTGTTTCACCGACTGACCCTTTCTCATTTGCATGCCAGCATTTATGGTGGTACTATATAGAAATGCCATAAGAAACAGCCCTTCCTGTAGTGTTTTGATGACTAAGGAACTGGAGCATCTGGTGTATCAGGAGAGGCTGAGAGAGCTGGGATGCTCAGCATGGAGAAGAGAACGTTCAGGAGGATCTTATCCATGTGTATAAATACCCCACTGGGGAAGTAAGTTGGAGCCAGACTCTTCTCATTGGTGTTCAGTGACAGGACAAAAGGCAATGCGTACAAACTGAAACACAGGAAATTCTGTCCGAGTGTAATAAAACAGACTGTCCAGAGATATTGTGGAGCCTCCATCTTTACTAATAGTGACAACTTGATTGGACACAGCCCTGAGCAACCTGCCCTATGTGACTGCTTAGAACACAAAAAGTTGGACTAGAAGGTCCATCTCTAGAGGTGCCTCCAGCCTCAGCCATCCCGTGATCCTGTGTGTGACTCTGCATTCAAGGTATAAGATAGAGAAGGGAAAGTTATCATAGCTGTAAGCCAAGCTGACATGTCAATCCTCTTTTGCAGGATGGGCTTAAACAGCCATTTTACTAACATCCAGTAAGTTTGTCAAACAGCAAAAAAATCACTGTTAAATCAGCTGAATTAAATTATCTCATTTCCCACCAAGTGGGTTAAAAATAAACATGACGCTCCTGCAAGGTCTTTCCGAATTTCAGAAGCACCCTTAGAAGTTACAATTACATTGGTCATTGATTTTTAACACAAAATGACTGTTTAACTCTACCAGGCAATTAAGCGAAAAGTTTATTTCCCAGGTCATAAAGTGCTGGACAGAACAATGTTCCACATGTCCTCTTAATTGCAAATATTGGTTAAGAAAATTATAGATTTTTATTTCAGTGGGTGCAAGAGATTAATACTCAGTGTAGTATATAATGCCTGAAGTATCTTATCAAGGAAAAGACTAAAACTTGCAGTACAGGCAGTACATTTTCTAAGAGCTATGCAATTTCTTGCCAAAAGTTTGGAGAGGATAGTAAACAAATGGGGCATGGGAAGAGAAAAGCAACCCACATTCAAGAGCAGAAGGGAAGAAATACAGTGTCTGTACAGAATTACAGCAGAATTTGGCCATATGTACAATCTGTGACTCAACCATTCCCCCGTTTCTGGAGAGCAGTACCACGCTAATGTGACAAAACTTTTGTGCTAGCCGAGGTACTATTACCCCACGGAGAATTAGACCAATAGTCTGTCTCATTTAGGATCATTCAGGATAGCACATAATTTTGAGAACAATACTGTTAACTAGCAACCTGATAACATAATGTTCTCCTGCTACAATATCTTTTCAAGAACGGAGGTATTGTTACCCTTTCAAGTGTACTCCTGTTGCATTTTTAAAGTTCTGCCTGATGTACTGTATGTGAGGACTATTTTTGATGGGAGAAAACTTAAATTGTCTGTTTCACATATAGTATTGGCTTTGTGTAAAAATAGCTATTTATAACCTCAGCTGAGTTTCTAATGGCAGAACTATGTGGAGTTGGCTGCAAATGGCATTACATTTTTCATTTATCCTGATGGTATTTTAAAGGCTGCATTTGACATGAATTATCTGAATTTGTATTTGAGAGATTTCTTTTTCATCGTAGCTTTTTACAGGAATAGATGACAATGTCACCAGTGTTAGTTGCTTCCTGGAAACAGTATTATTTAGCATTTCTGATTTGACAGCCTTGTTTTTTACTTCAGTCAAATTAGTTATCACATTTAACAATTATCCCTATTACAAGTTATATTCAGATTAGGTACACATGATGAAATTGGAGAATATCACCTGTAAAGAGACATGTTGTTACTAAACTAAAAATTTACACAGAGTAGCTGTACAGTACAGAAAAATGCATATAATCCAAAAGAAGTAATTTATACTGCTTAGGAGTACCAAACAGCTGCTTAGCTAAAAGCTTGACTCAAAACACTCTAAAACAAATGGAAAGATTTTAATTGATTTCACTTCTTTTTGGATCAGGCCCAAAAATGCAGATTTTCAGCTGAGAGAGACCAAGCATTCATTAAACTGGATATTATTTTATCAGGGAAATGATGCCCAATGGAAAAAAGTTCGTCGATAACGAAAAAGAAAACACCACCCAAACAAGGACTTGTCACTGTATTTCTTTTTAATTACGCTTTGCACGGCATGTAGCAAATAAAATAAGCTAATGTAATTATTTAATGCTGTAGTTGAAATGACTCATCAAAACTTGTCAGAAAACAATAATTTCATTTACAGCATTCAACAACCACGAGTTTTTAAAACATTTCAGGGAAAAAAAAAAAAAA
>NW_009611286.1:0-333 GCF_000690535.1 Cariama cristata
GTATCATCAGCGAACTTGCTGAGAGCACATTCCATCCCTTCATCCGGGTTGTTGATGAATAAGTTAAACAGGAGTGGACCCAGAACTGACTCCTGGAGAACACCACCAGCTACAGGCCTTCAACTAGACTCTGCACCGTTCATCACGACCCTCCGAGTTCTGCCATTCACCCAGTTCTCAATCCACCTCACTGTCCACTCATCCAACCCACACTTCCCAAGCTTACCTATGAGGATGTTGTAGGAGACAGATTCAAAAGCCTTTCTGAAGTCAAGGTAGACAACATCCACTGCTCTCCCCTTATCTATCCAGCCAGTCATGCCATCATAGACA
>NW_009611286.1:470-1178 GCF_000690535.1 Cariama cristata
AGCTACCCCAGCCTGTAGTTTCCTGGGTCCTCCTTCTTGCCCTTTTTGAAGACTGCAGTGACATTGGCTTTCCTCCAGTCCTCAGGCACCTCTCCTGTTGTCCATGAGCTTTCAAAGATGATGAGAGTGGCTCAGTAATAACATCTGCCAGCTCCCTCAGCACTTGTGGGTGCATCCTGTCAGGGCCCATGGATTTGTAGGTGTCCAGTTTGCGTAAATTATCTCTAACCAATCTCCCTCCTCTACTGAGGGAAAGCACCCATTTCTCCAGGCTTCCTCTCTTATTTCCAGGGTCTTGGATTCCTGAGGGCCTGCCTTAGCCATAAAGGCTGAAGGAAAGAAGGCATTCAGTAACTCCACCTTCTCTGTACCCTCTGTTACCAGGGCACCCTTTCAACAGTGGGCCCACATTTTCCTTATCCTTCCTTTTGCTACTGAGGTATTTGAAGAAGTCCTTTTTGTTGTCCTTGACATCCCTTGTCAGATTTAATTCCAAGTGCACCTTAGTCTTCCTTGTCACATCCCTGCATACCCTGACAATGTTCCTATATCCCTCCCAAATGGCCTGTCCCTTTTTCCACATTCCTAAATTTCCTTTTTCCATTTGAGTTTTGCCAGAAGCTCCTTGCTCATGCATGCAGGTCTCCTGCCCCCTTTGCTTGAATTCTTGCTCCTAGGGATGCACTGATCTTGAGCTTGGAGGAAGTG
>NW_009611286.1:1289-31050 GCF_000690535.1 Cariama cristata
AGTAATCCTACTGATTGCCCTTCTTCCTCCACACAGGAACCTGAACTCCACCATCTCACGGTCACTGTAGCCAAGGTTGCCCCCAACCTTCACAACCCCAACCAGTCCTTCTTTGTTTGTTAATAGAAGGTTCAGCTGAACACCTCTCCTTGTTGTCTCCTCCACCACCTGTGCCAAAATGTTATCACCAATGGTCTGCAGGAACCTCCTGGACTGTGCGTACCTGATTGTGTTGTCTTTCTAGCGGATATCAGCATGGTTGAAGTCCCCCATGAAAACCAGGGCCTGTGACCAACCCCAACCAGTCCTTCTTTGTTTGTTAATAGAAGGTTCAGCTGAACACCTCTCCTTGTTGTCTCCTCCACCACCTGTGCCAAAATGTTATCACCAATGGTCTGCAGGAACCTCCTGGACTGTGCGTACCTGATTGTGTTGTCTTTCTAGCGGATATCAGCATGGTTGAAGTCCCCCATGAAAACCAGGGCCTGTGACCGTGAGGCTGCTTTCAGCTGTTTGTAGAAGGCCTGATCGACTACATACTGATCAGGTGGCCTGCAGTAAACACCCACAGCAGTGTCATCCATATAAGCCTGACCCTTAGTTCTTACCCATAAGGTCTCAACTCAATTCTTCATCTGCCTCTAGGCAGCGCTTGATACATTCCAGTTGCTATCTTACATAGAAAGCAACTCCACCTCCTCACCTTCCTGGCCTGTCCTTCCTAAAAATTATGTAGCCATCCATGACAGTCATGTGAGCTATCCCACCATGTCTCTGTAACTGAAATGAGACCATGGCTCTGTGACCTCACATGGATCTCTCATTCTTCCTGTTTATTCCCCATGTTGGCGCACAGGCATTTCAGAGAGGTAATCGAGCATGGAGGTTTCTCAGGAGGGGTGCAAGAGAATCCACCATAGCCGTACACACCCTTGAGGGGTTTGGCCTTCTGATTCTCAGCTTGGGAAGCAGCTAAGGAACATTTGTTGCTGTTCTGAGTGACCCGGGTTATTCCCCAGTTGGATGCGATTGTTGTTGAATGTAGCTTCAGCGATTAGATCTCAAAGTTTAAGGCTACATGCAGCATTATGCAACCCGCTATAGTCTGCTTTGCTGCTTTCTAACTTTCCTAGGGCATTCATCAATTTAGTTGCAGAATTCCAGTCTGGTTGCTCAGCTAAAACTTGTTCTTCATATTGTGGTGTTACCAGTTTTGGTCTTCTTACTCCCCTGGGCTGTTGATTTGCATATGGTTGACAGTTTATTTATGTGTTCCTTGTGGGTTTTTAAACAGTGCTAGGGCTCAAATCTGTTTGGATGAATTTGTACACAAGCAGAATTAGTTAGCATCCAACTCTGAATCTAATAATTAGAGATGAATGAGTACACAAGTACCCATGCTCACCTCAGGCTTTCTGAACCAGCAGAATAATTAACCAAGCACCTCAGGCATGCTTGCCTTAAGAAGAAGAGGTCTCCAGAAACATAATGCTCCAGTTCTGTGAGGCATCAAGGCTGTTTTCCTTAGCTGAAAAAGATATGAATATATTCCCTCTTCACTTTGACTGACATTCAGTTTCTATCTAATTGCTTCTTTTTCTCTTAGATCTTAATCATTTGCATCACACTTTACAGAGAAAAAGATCAAAGATCAGAGAGTGAGAATATATGGAATAGGTTTCTTAGCTGACCTATTGTCATGTATAAAGACAAACATAAAATTTGAGGCCTGTGAGGGTTTCTCTCTCCCTTAGCAGTAGAAATGCAGTTGTCGTTTTACATATCCATATCCGCTTCTTGTAATGTATACCAGGGTTATGGTAGATGAGGGTGTCAGAAGAGTGTTTGGAAGCATTCAGAAAGACAAATTAAACTACAGTAATTATTAATAAATGTATATAGAACAAATGGCTCCACTTTATAAATTCATTATTTGTCCATGACTTGAGTAGTGTGTGCAGTACATCTTAGAAGTGGAAAAAGTGCAAAGGACAAAAACTGTTACCACAACTGTGTGGAACATCTTCTCTACGAGAAGCATTTGAATAGTCTAGGTGTAATCACCCAGGGAAGGACATGACTTGGGGGAGTATGGTGGGGGAATTTCTAAAAGATTAGTAGCATGAGAGAATGGTAGGAAATGACTGTTCACTGTCTTTCCAGCATGAGAACTAGGATTCATCAAGTGAAGCTACGGGAGGTGACAACATGAAGCTACAGGAGGTGACAAAGCAAACTTAAAATATTTCTTTGAGCGACAGCCTGCAGACACAAGCAAACACTTTTTACTGTGCATGGTCAAACAGTGGAACAGATAGCCCAGAGATGTTGTCGAGTCTCCATTCTTGCAGATAGTCAAAACCCAACTAGACCTAATACTGAGCAATCTGCTTTAGCTGACCCTGCTTTGAGTAGGGAGGTTGGACTACATGACCTCCAGAGGTCCCTTCCCATCTCACCTCTTCTGTGAGTCTGTGAAAATGCTTGTCAGATAATATGTATGAAAAAGTTCATTTAGTTTCAAGTCTAGTTTCTCAGGTTTCCTTCTTCTTGGTTTCACAACTTACTACAGTACTTTTCGTCTTCTCACTGTCAGTGGTAGACTGTGCAGCACGTTTATGTGTGTGTGTAAAAGATGAGAAAGATCTACCAGATTATGAGAATTCATGACTTAAAGGTCAGTGTGCTGTCACGATTTCACACCTCATATTTGTGTCTGTAGAAAAGGTAGACCAGATACATTGTGAAGCTTGAACAGCCACAGATGCACAATATTTTTTTCCTTCACAATATGAAGGAAACTGAGTTTTCATATTGTGGCTATGTTATCCAGCACCATCCTACCTTCAGCAGCTGTTATCTCAGTCAAGCCAATGAACCTTTTGTTGGAACAATTTTCTGAAGTTGCCTACACATATTTACTGTAGCCACCTTCAGACTGCAGGACATTTATTTAGCAGATTTGTTAATACAGATGTATCTATTTATAATGTTCATGTGTCATAATTAAGGGGAGACAAATAACAAATATAAATGTCAGGTAAGGGCTTGCTTCTCAACCTTGTGAGAACACACAGGGGAATTGTCCCATTGGGAAAAAAAAAACCCACAAGTGAGACAATGTTACTGTGAAATTTCTCTCAGAATTAACTTCAGGTGGGTTCCTTTAAACTGGTTTCAATTTAGCCATCTAAATCCGCTAGTAAACATTAATTCTTAGATATGCTTTTTTGATGACTGGGTTAAAAATAGTCCAGAGAGGAAGAGAAGTTAATTGAGGAGGTTCAGGTATACCTTTGAAATCTCTTCAGGCTCATATTTATGGAATTCCTTTCTCACTCTTAGTAGACCACAGGTTCTGTCTTATTTTTCCCAATTAAAACAAAAGTTAACAACAGTAAAACAAGGTTCTGAAGTTGATAGTCTCAGGAGAATTTGGAACTGTTCAGAAGCTGTCCAGATATACTCAGAAATATCCCTTTGTGTACCAGTTCAAAACCTGAGATTTCCACGCTCATGGCTGCTACCCAAGAAGTGTATAATGTTTTTAACACTCGGCTTCAAGTTTCATTGATGGCCGATTCTCTGTCTTTCAAAGGACTGAAGCATATGTGTGAGTCAACATTAGATATTTAGGGCCAGATTTGCAGCTGAAATAAATTAGCATAGTCCCATTGACCACTGTTGAATATACCTGAAATTGTAGAGGCAAGTGATAGGCAAGCAAGTAATGAAGAGATACAAAAATGCCATTACTGCACTTGCAGTTGAATTTCAAGCTGGTATTTACTGCTTGAAATAAATCAGCTTGTGAACAATCTCCATTGCTAATTGCTCTTGTCTTTGAGGTTGTTAGTAATATAATGTTTTATCTAATTGTTTAATTAATTAAAATTTTAGTAAATAAATATTTTTAGAATAAACTAAGCTTTTAAAAGCAACTGATAGCCTATGAACTGCTTAAAACCATTCATTTTGGTTGTATTTAAATGAAATAAAATGAAGAGTCATCACTACATGATAGTAATAATAATAATAATAATAATAATAACAGCTTACACGTGGCAATCTGTACAAAGCAAGTGGCATCGAAGATGCTGTATAGTACAGCCTGTGTTGTCTGTGAACTGTCTGTGCTGTATACATCAGTTGTCTCTCACCACTATGATAGAATATAGTCAGCTCATCCATTCAGAGAAGGTAAACGAGGTTATTTTGTCTCTTCCCTATTGTGCAATGCTTCCAGAGTGTTTTCATCAACATATAGTTCTTTCTGGTCAGAAAATACAATGTTAATGTTGCAATGCTCCCTAATGCTGTACCACTCATCTAGACCAGGTTTGAATGAGTTTACTCCAGTTTGTAGATGGTTGCTTGTAATTTAAAAAATTCTGGAGTAAAACAATACTATGGCCAAAACCAGGCTGCTCTTACAGTCATCCTCCTTACTCTGACACAACACATCCAGAGAAAGGAGAACTACAGCACAACACCAGAAAATAGGTATGAGGCAATTGCACCACACAATGTGAACACAAGGGGATTTGCCAAATATATGTTCCAGCAACCATACCGTCAGTCAAGGAACTCACAGAGAAATACTATTCATATAACCACTGAGAAATATAATTTTTAAAATGCTATTAAATAAAATTATTTTGAGATATATTTCTTAAAGTAAGTGAAGGAAAATGTAGGTCATCCTGGATTAAGAAATCACTCTTTTGAAAATCACTCTTTTGAAGTTCTAATCCCCTCTCTAGCACTAGTCTCAACATAAATTTAGTTTGGAATTTATGAACAGTATGATATGTTTTTAAATGATGAATGAATAATGAGAAATGATCCTGATCACCAAGAAAATCATTTCAGCAAAACATATCAATTACTACAAGAGATTATTTCAGCTTTCTATGATACAGCACTCTGTAGGTTTCAGTGTGTTTTTGTAAGTCACCTTCTGTATAATGACTGAGCCTAACAAATGATCATAAGAGCATTCACTCTATACATGTATAATATAATGAAAGAGTATTCATTAATTTCAACACTTCCCTCAGAAACGTGGTACAGTTTCTGATGAGAGTATAAGAGAAAAACTATTTTTTCTCTTCTGAATGACCAATAGCTTTTGGTCATGGCACTGAAATGAGCAGTAGGAGGCTCAGCTGATTTGGTTCTGCTGAGTACTTGCTCTAGGGAAGATGTAACTGATGACAGAAAACGTAAGAGGAGGATTATGTACTTTAGACTAGTCTGTCTGTTCAAGCATTGTTCTGCAACATGGGACAATGCCAAAGCAGGGATATTGACTGCCTGGCATAATAGCAAGAGTAATCTTGAGTGTCACTTGCATGTCCTAGTTTTCCTTGCTATGAAGTTTAGAAGGTCATGTTTCATCCCAGAGAAGAATGAGACTGTTTTGAAACTCCAGGGATTTTGCAGGAAAGGAGAATTGGTTCCTATCTAGTTGGGATACATAATGTCCATCTAGGTGGCACCTTTGAAGATTACTATGAAGATGATTTTGTGTGTGTGTGTGTGTGTGTGAGAGAGAGAGGTGGAGTGTGTGTATGCATTTAGAACAGCCAAAGTATTGAAGTGTTTCTTCTTCATTGCTAAGTAAGAATTGAGACTTCTTTGAGATGCAGCTTCCATTTAATTTTAGAACTTGGTTGATTCAAGCACCTTCTAACTTCAAGAAAAACAATCACTACAGCATAGAGATCCTATCAATCATAGCAAGGTTTGCATGCTTATTTAGCTAGCTTGTAATTAAAGGCAGCTAAAAATATCATGCATGAATGGCAAGTTTCTGCTTTTTTATTTAGCTCATCTTCTTCAGAGAGAAGACACAAGTCCCATCATCACACAGTTGGTAACTGAAGTCATTATCACTAAAATTAAGGCAATTATATACAGATGAATATTAATGAATCTTCCAGTCAAAATCCAGGTCAGTTTCCAAGAATTTTAGTAAAAATATAGAGAACTTTTCCTCTTTTCTATTTAATCTTTTGTCAAATAATCACTACCAGAAAGGACACACCTTTTGTATTAAGCTAACATCATGGATTGAGATTTTAATGAAATTAATAACAGTATTTTTCCAGCATGGTGCAAAGTGATGTGTTAATTAACATTCTTCTTACAAAAAGTGACACAATGTTACACTAACTTAACTTTGAAGTTGTCATTTCCAGTTGCAATTAGCTCTATTATAAGGAGAAAAATGTTTGTCAGTGCATTGTGCATAATCATATAAGTGAAACAAGACTGCACTGTTTTAAGGTCTAAAAAAATTGTATGATCTGAACTCTCACAAATTGATGTCTGTGTCCCCCACAGGAAAGACCATCAGACAGTTTGTCCCCTCCTGTCTAACTCAAGTCAGATTTACTTACAGCCAAGCTAAAGGTAAGGGAAAAGGGAATAAGTCAGAGTAGCTTCCTTTGGACTGTGCTTCACCTCGCATCTTTGGAAATGATCTCAATAGCTTTAAGGTAGGTTGTACAACTGTTAAGCACCACACACGGATACACAGCACAATAGTAGATGCAACTGCATTTCTGATTTATTTAAGGGGGTAGAAGGTAAGGCATTTCAGGCAGCTATGGTTACTCACAGGTCAATGGCTTTAGGAAAATTTCGTTGTGGTATATATCAGCCTTTCATATTGAAAGTACACTAAAAAGGTATTTTAATTTTCATTTATTTACCTATTTGTTGTAACTGAAAGCCATACTGGTGATAGCAACAATAGAGGTGTGCATTTATACTTCTTCTCTCATTAGCACAGTTAAAAATGGAAGGAGTGAATCACCTGTCATTGAAACGCAACCACCTCTCAGGCAAATGTTCAAAAAACAGCAGGAAAAAAAAAAGACCTTTTCTTTATATCCTTACAACATGTTTATTCTTTTGCCTAACTCCATGGGCAAATGGAGTCACTGCTATACTGATGTACACTTGAATAAGCAAGATCAAGTTCAAACTCTTTATTATTATAAGTGTAGGGGGAAATTAGGCAGGCAGAATGTAATCACTCAAGCTGGTGTTTTGTTAAATACAGGACTGAATAAAATAATTGTTTAGCTTGTAAATCAACAGTCCTTTGCTATTCTGAAATTACCTTATACTCAGCCTTAGCAATAAATGAGTATATTGCAAGGAAACAAAAATTGTATACCTGCAGAGAACTCATGTTTCACATTTAATCTTCAAATTAGCAGACGTATCAAGAAAATCAGTCTACTTTCATTTTGAAGTGTGTAAAATGGAGATGGATTTGAGAGTTAACGTTTGAGGGTTTTTTCCCCCATGCTGGTTTAAGTAGAAGAGTTATCTATCTTGAGTCTAACATTACCATGTCTAAAATGATTTCAATTGATTAAATAAAATCCATGGACTGGGAAAAAAATGTATTGATTGTAAGTTTCTAAAGTCCCAAGAACAATTGCAAGTGACCCCTGTGTGTTTATAGCCTGTGAAAACACTAGCTGCGCAAATACTTTCTTTCATTTAACCTGATAACAAAATAAATTGTAGATAGATGTTTTGTTTTATAATAATTGATTGTCTTATTCAGTGAAAGATGTGCTTTTCAGAAACAACAACTGTTCGTGGTCACAAGTATTCCCAGATCATATTTTTTCCCCCTAATGGAAACAAAACTTTGTCTTTAAGGACAAGATGTACTCATAAATATTGCATATGACTCGGTCCTGCTGAGGAACACTTTCAAGCAAATAAGACAGAAACAGATAAAAAAGCTAGAGGGACAGGTAAGCAGCAGTGGGAGGAAACAATAATTTCAGAGTAAGTCTGAGGTTCTGGTTTCACAAGTATTTATTTTGGCATCAATATTTGCTTGTACATCCCCTAAGCCTCACTGATTATCACTGTCTCATCTCACTCCCTCAGACAAACCAGTGAAGTCACTGTTTGATGTCACACTGTGAACAACATCAGAGAAGCTAATTCAGGTTAAAAACCCTGCATATTTATGTTGTTGTTTTCTGGGGGCTTTTGGTGCTAAGAGAAATGACTGTAAATGTATGGTTTATTTAAACTTGCCTTGGTATTTCTGTATTGTTTTATATCATAACAAGCAGGATGTTAAATGTTAGTGTTTCAATTTAGTAGTTTAATGGTCACTTCAAATCAAGGTAAATTAAAGACAGTCATGAAATGTTTGCAGTCCCATGATAGTTTTCTCAGAGCCAACATCTTTTTCCAATCCTGATTCAGACTGAAAAAGTCCTGAAAAACCCAGCAAATCTCAATTAACTCAAGAGAAATGCTCTTATTATTGATAGTATTACTATGATTAGAGACTTCATTTTGACTATATATATACTTAATTTTAGCCTTTTTAAATCCTCAGCCTATTGTACTGCTAAGTAAAACTCAAAAATGAAATAAAAAATCCTTCCACTTCAAAATCTCAGCAGGATAAAGGTAGGCAGTGCCAAAATGAGTGCTTTGAACACTTTTATTTTTAAATAGAAATGTTGTTAAAACTGATATTTACCTGTAAATTATTCTAGTTTTGATATGCCATAGTTCCACCCACCTGTAACTCCTATGTTCATGTGTTTTATAAAACTGCCATGTGTCTGTGACTGCAGTTACTTTTGAGAGGTATGGTCACATCTAGTGAAGTAGTTGGCTTGTGGTTAGTGTGACAACAAAACAAGGCTTGATTCACCAAGGATCCTTGCAGTTGCTGTGGGCAAAGGTCAGGGACACAGAGAATTACTGGTTGCCAGTTGACCTGTGGCTACTTGTAACTCTTAGATAATTTCCTTGTGTTTGGTCTCTGTGTCTCCTGGTGATCAGCTCATATTTCCACAACAGCAGTATTGGTAATGGCTATCGGGAGTGACATCCTGAACAACTGAATTCAGGCTCCATTAAGGTCAATGGCTACATGGTATTATCCTTTCAGAAATGCTTTTGCTTGATCTGAAAGTTTTTTGATCTGCTACTATATTTTTAGAAATACTTTTTCTGATTCTGAGCCTGCATTTGTTCATATCCGATTTGCATGCATTTCACTTAAACATTTCTTTCTCCTAGGTGTTTCCTCCTTTCTCTATTTTTTGAAACAAAACGCATATTTTCTCAGACTCCACCTCAATAAGCTAGGCAAAATAAGTTCTTTTATTTTTCTTCAGAAAGGAGCCCCTACACTCCCTTCAAAGTCCAATTTGACAATCATTGCACAATTTCAGACTTACTTCATCTTTCCTGTGCATGCACTGGTAAGTCTTTACAGGTATGGTCTCAGCAGTGCCTTATACAATCACATTACTGTTGGAAATACTTCCTCAGATGTAGCCTAAGAAATCATTTGATCTTTCCAAGGATATATGACATTAATGACCCATAATCACCATATCCACCCAAGAGCCTTTCTTCTCCTTTCACACTTCTAAGAGGTGAGTTCCCAAAGAGTATCAGGGGTTATTTTTCCTTTAGATACCCCAAAGACATTGGACTTAGTAATTCTACTCTCCTCCTGTTTTTACTACTGCATTTGGCATAGCTTCCTGCTCCTTTGAAATGGTATTTTGAGAATCCAGTATATCTCCTCTTCATTGTCTTTTGACTCTCTGACAGTCAAAGCTATTATTAATGTGCTTCTCCTTTTGTGCCAAATTCACAAATGCAAATAATGATAATAAAAAAAAAAATCTTGTCTGACCATTTTTGTGGTCATCACTAGAATACTTTATGGTACTTTAGTCTTTCTGTTTAATTTTAGACCCCAGACGTATACATGGTATTACAGTGGCAAGCTTGCCAATGCTGTGTATGGAAGCAAGATCCCTACTGTTCTACTGGAAGTTTACCTTGATATTAGTCCTTTTGGCTTCTCCTCTCCCTTTCAGCCTCACATCTCTTGCCCCTAACTGACTTTTGTTCCTTCAGTAATGATGAAAAGATACTATAATGGGACAAAATTACTGCATGAATCACCTCTTGGGAGCCCATGATGGTGCTGATCCACAATATCATTTCCCAGCTATCACAGCAGACGAAGGTATGAGGTGCCTACGCGAATTCTTTCTGTACTTTCATTTAGTTGCAGTGTTCTCCTCTCTGGTTGCATTTCAGTGATGGGCATAGAGCTCCCTCTACACATTTTGTCAATCAGATAAAATACTTTTGGATCCTGCTAGATGCTGCTAGATGAAAGGTACTAGGCAAACATAAGTCATTATCATTAACTACTACAGCTCTCAACTACAGCTAAGAACCAAGAAACTAAACCAAGCTGTTAGGGACCATCTTAGTATTGATAAAAGAAAATAGTTGACATTTGCTGCTGGCAGTTTTACTTAGAGATATGTGTCTGCTAGTCTGAGAAAGATATCATCAGCTGTGTGAAGTCTGAGAGATCTCAGAGGAAGCAGAAAGAAGAAAGACCTGTAAAGGACCGAGGTATTTTTCTTTGTGCTTGGAAAGGGAGAGAGCTTCAGAAACACTAAAACAACTAGTGGGAATTACTGGCAGACACTGGTAAAAGAACTGCAGGAAAATGTGATCTTCCCTGTTTTGAGTCACGACCTTGAATGTTACAGCTTCTGCATGAGTAACAGCATAGTTGTAAACAGAAGGGCTTCAGATGCAATACCAGCATTGAATTTGGCACAGAAAGGGGCAGATACAGGAGTGCCTCAAAAAGATCTAATTTGTCTGTGTTGTATCTCTTTTGAAAATACTGGACCTGGACCACAAATGAACTTGGCCCTCATTCTTTAAAATATGCATCAACTACAGCATGATAAACATAAACAAAAATTGTTAATGTGTTCCACTTGCAGAGAAGAAAATACATAATTACATAAACATTTGAGGAGAGAAGAAAACACTAAGCATCTGCTCTATACTTGTGTAACAAAGTTGCCTACTCATGATCTCTGTTTTCCTGATGTTACATTAAATTACCTGTAATTTTAATTGTTGGAGGGATTCCCATCATTTCACTTCAAAACTCTCAGAAAAGGGTTTCTGTTGAAACTCCATCAAAGGTGTCTGGGTTTCAGGAGAGTTCCAAAGTAACCCAAGGAGCACAGTTTTGAGATGGGATGGATGTGCCTTTGAATTCTGCCTACATACAAATCACCTTCTGCCGCAGCTTTTTTCTGAGTTTTGGTGGTCTGTCCTATGCAGGTTGTAATTCTGCATTCCTTACCACAGTCCCTGAAGCCTTCTGGATTAAAAATTACTTGCCCTTCAGATATTCTTCTAGTTTGAATGCCAAACATGCTCTAGTAATTAAAGAAAGGAGGAGGATTTGGCCTCAGTCATATTTTTAAATATTGCCTGTTCCAAAAGTATGGAAGTAGCCACTCCCTGATACAATAGCCCTTATTTCATTTTGTTCAGGCTGTTTATGTCTGTTCAGGAGAAAGCTTGGTATCCCCAGACAGGTGGAGTAAATGTTTCCATTTTCCATATAAAATTCTTCAGACGTAATATTAGATTAGGTTTTGCCTGGACTGGTTCTGCTCAGTCTAGGTTCCCAATTTTAAGACAAATAAAATGGACAGAGCTGCAGCCCAAGAGATCAGTAGTAAAATCACCTACTCCTCCCAGTTTTGTGTCATCAACAAACTTGCTGAGGGTAGACTCTGCCACATTGTGACCTTTGGTGAAGTCATGCTGGCTACTCCTGATGAATTTCTTGTCCTTAACGTGCCTGGAAATGGTTTCCAGCATTAGGTGCTCCATCACATGTCCAGGGATAGAGGGGAGGCTAACCTGCCTATATTTCCCTGGGTGGTCCTTTTGCCCTTCTTGAAGATCGGAGTGACATTTACTTTCCTCCAGTCTTTGGACCCTTCCCTCAGTCACCGTGACTGATCAAAGATTATTGAGAGCGGCCTTGCAATGACATATTCGTGCTCCCTCAGCACTAGTGTATACCTCCCATCAGGGCCCATGGACCTATGTATGTCCAATTTGCTTAAGTATTCCCTGACCTAATCCTCTCCCACCAAAGATAAATCTTCCTTGCTCCAGCCATTCCCCTTGGGCTCTGGGACCTGGGACTCCTAAAGACCAGTCTTGCTAGCAAAGACTGAGACAAAGACGTCATTCAGTAACAGCATTTTCCATGTCTTGTGTAGTCCAGTCCCCTGCCTCATTGAGCAATGGGCCCACACTTTCCCCAGTCTTCCTTTTGTCATCTGTGTACTTACAGAAGCCCTTCTTCTTGTCTTCAGCATCCCTGACCAGATTCAATTCTGTTTGGGCTTTAGCTTTCCTAACTTCATCCCTGGATGCTCGGAAGACGTTTTTGTATTCCTCCCAGGTTACTCTTTCTTGCTTCCACCTTCTGTATGGTTCCTTGTTGTGTTTACTCAAACAAGTAAAGCCAAATGTAACGGCTTTCAGGATTTAAAAAAAAAAAAAAAAAATATTTGGCAATTATGGCATGTTTGAAATGCTGAAAGAATATAGAGCTCACATCTTTTCAGTAAAAATGCACAATTAAAGACAATGGGAAGAATTTGGATACCTCATTATTGACTCCTCAGTCTCTGTTAAAAATCCATCTTTTCTGTAAAAAAACTGCAGATGTAACACTTATGAAATAAACTCTGTATGGGGACAGATGGAACTAACTACTGCCTATTGCTTTGAAGAAATACTACACTAAAACAGTATCTCATTACAACACCTTTGCAGGGATCTGGGAGTTTGCTTAAGAACAAAATGGATATTTATGTTCACTGTGCTTTAAAAATCACATTTTAAAAGACTTTTAATGAAAGACAGTCTGTGACCTTTTAGCTGTTTCAGTGCTATTGTGGGAATGACTTTTTCATTTCATTGTAATAATTATGTTAGCAACTTCTACTTTCTTTTTTTTTAATTGACAGTAAGTATGATTAGGAATACAATAGCACCACCTGAGGCACAGTAGCTGCCTAAATGGTTTGTCAGTTCATAAATACAGGGTCAAGTTTAGCCTTGCTGTGAGTGAACGTACTTTAATTATTGGTTATTTCTTATAAGTTAAGTTCTGACAATATGCTTTATACTAAAAAGAAAAGAAAAAAAAATCAGTCCCACAAAGTATTCATAAGCCAAGAAGATATTTTTGCAATTCTAATTTATGTTCTGTATAAAGTATGCACCCAATTAATTTAATCCTTTCAAAATTATGGGTGAAGAAGGTTAAAAGTCTGTTCTTACATTCATACATAGGTATCTCAGTAGAAAAAAACCTGAATTTCAAGCGCATTGAAGACCCACATTGATTTTCTGAAAACAGTAAAGGTGCTAATTGCCAGTGTATTGCCAAAATGGCTAGTAAGCAAGAGACTCATCACAGGAATAGGTTTGGTGGTGAGAGTTGTCTGACCATGAGTGTGGCACCAAAGTTTTAAATGAGAGTACAAATGCAGTTTAGCTAGGTGGGTCAAATTCATTACACTTGTAATATCAATGTACTGCCTAGAACACCACTCTTTCAGGTTCAGCTGGGTAAACTTCTCTAAAGAGCTGACTGAGTACACAATGTAAAAATGCACAGAACTGCAGAGGTCAAACGGGAGATCAGCCTGTTTTGGCTGCTGTACTTTCTGTCTTAAATGAGCATCTTGTTGTTTTTTTGCAGGCTACTCTTGGGTATAGGTTTTGGTACTTAATAGGGACATACAGAGCAAACATGCTATGCCAAGACCTGAGGGCTTATGTGACCCAGTAAAGATTTTTGACCATTCATGTTACGAGGGAAAACAGAAAACTGCATGTAAAAAGCAACTAGTATAAGATCCCTCCTAAATATATGGAATAATTCCCATTTTAGAGATAGGAAAACAAAACTTATGCCTGTTAAGTTATTTGTGAAAATCAATGACGGAATAGTTTCTAGTCCTAAAAATGTACACTGCAGATAAGAATTTGTGTTAGAATTTAAATTGGTGTGCAATTTGTTGTGAGTAGTGCTATTGGTAAACAGGCATTAAACAATGATTAATTTGCATATTTTTTCAGATTTCAGACATTAGCAAAGCAATATTAGTTCTGTTTGGTTTATAGAGTTTTTTAAACTTTTCTTTTGTTTGCCATTATGCTTTGGATTCCTCCTCATTATTCATCTGCCAAATGGTATGTCCTGTTAAACTGAACCATATTCTTAAACAAACAGATCCTACCAATTCCATAAATAAGAAAGGAATGGTTAATTTTCAAAAAGCAGATCCACTGTAATTTTGCTTCCTATAAGGAGCATAGAACTATGACAGTTGAAACATTATTTGAGGTATCACAGGCAATTCTCCAGTTAAAATATTATTCTAATAAAATGTTTTAAACTGAATATTCTCCTACAGATTCAATAACCTGATTTTTATTTTCTATAAAAGTGAAAAAAACAGGCAGATTATGACAGAGTCATCATTTCGTCATGTCTGCATTTTATGCTGCTTGACCCCCTGCAGTTGGGCAGTGGCTGGAAGATCAATGCAGTCAAAATCCTCCTTTTTTTCTACTTATTCTGCCACAAGAGACAAACAGTCCCTGATATTCTTTGTCCTCATTGACTTTTAAATTATTATAAACACTAATCACAGAAAAAGACACTCCTTATCCAGTCTGCTGAGAATTAGGGAGAAGTCATGCAGAACTTCCGATCAACTTCACAGTTCTATTTCTTTTCCTTTTTTCCTTCTTTCCTTCTTTCTTTCTTAAGAAATCACTGAATTCCCTAACCTAGTCTGCTTAAACAAGCTTTCTTAAAGTAAACAGAAAATTGTAAAGGAAAAATTTTAAGCTGGTAAGACATATGCGAAGATATATATATGAGAGAGGTTATATATGGAGATACGTATGAGATAGTCTAGGTTAAATGGGAATTCTACACTGAGTGTTAGCAAGTATCATGTCTGTGACAACAGTATTTATTTCCTATTTTGTTCTGTATCCTTATTCTCATTTCTGTTAAATCACAATAGCAGAAGACTTTGCAATGCTACTGATATTGTTGATAGTAATACCTTAGGCACTCAGCAGAGCACAGAACATCATTACAGACTGTATAAATCTATGGTGCACCTATATCTTGCGTAATATGTACTGTTCTGGTACACCTATCTGAAATAAGATATAACAGAAAAAATTAAGAGAAGTGAAAGAAAGATGATCAGAAACATGTAACAGCTCTCATAAAAGGAGGCAGTTAATAGACTAGAACTCAGTTTGCTAGCAATATGAGGAAGACATTAAACACAATGATGTGCTTATAGCAATAAGAACAATTATTCACTATTTGACACAATACAAGAACTAAGGACCACCCAATGTATTATTAGGGAGAGCGTTTAAAGCAAACAGAAGTAAGTACTTTTCACACAGTGCATCATTCAGCTGTGGAATCCATTGCCTTAGATTGCTTTAGGAACAAAAACATAAATGAGTTTTAAAAGGTCAGACAGTTTCATTGGGAATAGATCTGGTGTTGGTGGTAAAACACAGTTCAGACGTAATCTCTGTCCCAAATGACTGAATACCAGAAGCTGGCAGGCAGTATGTGAAAAGAAGGATTTATCTTAAATATATGTGGTTCTTTTTTATTGTTCAATCAGCCTCTGTTATTGAGCCATTCTCAAAGATGGAAAACTGGATGGGTGGGCTAGATGGATATTTATTCTAACTCAGAAAGGTCCATTTTATATCCTCTGTTATTTTGCCACTAAAATGGATATTATCATTCCAAACTATCTTGTTTTATTAAGGAAATACATGCCTAGTTGAATGACAGCTACCTAAACTGAAGTTTGGTTAATTGGAGATGACACTGTTGATAACATGAAACATTTGGAAAAAGTAGTCCAATTGAGGGGCACCTTCCGTCAGTAGAAATCTCCCCTTCTACCAAACTTTTAGGCTAGCAGAGAATATAAAGTAAGAAGCAGAAGGGAAAAAGAGACTGCAGATAAATAGGTTAGATTAGTTTAGATAAGGATTGGCTGGGAGTTAGTGTTAGCCCTTAGTTAGATATTAGAGATGAGACAGGTAGGGATTGAATTAAAGATGGAAGAGGAAGATAGATAGGAACTGTGTGGGAATCTAAGTTCAGTCAGGCTGAGGAGTTCATGTACAATGTACAAGATTAAAGGAGTGTATGGAAAAGCCAGACAGCAGTTCAGAGAAAAAGCCACAATGTTTGTACTCAAGCTATAGAAATTTCATCATTGAAGGAATGATGCTAAAGGGTCATGTTTGAGGAGTCTTGTTTGAGAATTGTATTAATAATACCAGCTCAATGTCAAGGTTATACAATAATTATCTGAACATTTTTTAAGAAGTTCTCCCCAGGACATGTCACTCTTGTGACTCTTGTCAACAGATTAGCTACCACTTGCCTTCAGAGGTAAAACTATCTATTGAACGTAACTGTTTCACAGACTCCAAGGTGCTGAGAAATTTGTTCAGGAAATGTGTCTGCTCATGACAGAATTCATATTTTTTAATTATGTTTTTCTGGTCTTGAGGCTAACTGGCTAATCTAGCTTCTCTTGGCCCCCTGACACATGATAAAATCTGGACTATGACTTGGAAATGTCTGTAAAAGTGCTAAGTATCCCAGGTTAAAATGTGTGTGGTGGGCTAACCTTGGCTGGTCACCAGGTGCCCACCAAGCTGCTCTATCACTCCCCTCCTCGGCAGAACAAGGCAGGGAGAAAATAAGATGAAAAAAAAAAACCTCATGGGTGAAGATAAAGACAGTTTAATAAAGCAAACTCCATGTGTGGAAGCAAAGGAAAACAAAAGATTTTTTCTCTACTTCCCATCAACAGGCAATGTCCAGCCACTTCCTGGCAAGTAGGACTTCAGCACGTGTAGTGATTGCTCCAGAAGACAAATGTTCTAATAACGAATATCCCTTTCATCAGTGTGGGTCAGCTGTCCTGGCTATGTCCTCTCCCAAGATCTTGCCCACCCCCAGCCTGTTGTTGAGGGGGGAATGTTATAAAGATAGCCTTAGTGTTGCTTGAGCGCTGCTCAGCAGTAGCCAAAACACGTGTGTTATCAAGATCTTTCTAGCTATCAATACAGAGCACAGCACTATGAGAGCTGCTATGGGGAAAATTAACTCCATCTCAGCCAGACCCAACACAGTGTGCCAACAGCTATTATGTGAATTCAGTAATATGAATAGTCAAAATGCCATGACACTGTTTCGTTCACTAGTATAGTGATGTCATCTTTTATTTGGATTTGTACGTCAGTTACCAGTTCTATTCTTCATAGACAGCTGATGGAAAGACCTAATGCCCTAGGAGAGGAGTAAAGAAATGTGTGAATCTCTGTTTCTTGCTCTATGTTGCCCCTTCTGGGCCCTGAAGATGGAGACAGATGAGGTGGGATACTGTTTAGGGTAAAACACCTACACTGAGGTGTTTGAATGTGTGCTACATGACAAAATTCTCATTGTAGCCCTTGAATAAGGCCTAATTGGCTATAAAGAGGTGCCTAATATCATATGAGATGCCCTAGATCGCTAGTCTCCCAAGTGGGATGTGCAAGACAATCCGTTGAGGTGCAGGAAGAAAATTTATTTTCTTTTATTAATAAATAAAATTAAATATTTTAAATAGGGTTTATTTCATCTTTACCTCACCCTTTTTAATTTCTTTTTGTGTATGTTTTGTAATGTACACAACATTAATAAAGTAGTACATGTGTATATTCTAATAATAAGTAAGTACAAACATAGTGCATGCTCAAATTTTTTTTACTGATAGGGCTGCACAATAAAAAAAGTTTGGAGACTATTGCCCTAGAATATCTGAGTTATTTGCAAAGGGTTGATGGATATGATAGAGATTTACAGGAGAACCGTACCCAATGGGAGAGGTAGTAGGAAGCCTAAAATTGTGCTTAGGGGATTGTGTAGGCTTCTGATGCCATTTGAGACAACCAAGTGGGCTAAAGCATCTGTATCAGAATAGAAAGTTTATGATATTTGAGGTTTAACTTGAAAAACAGAACTCGTTCACACTTAGAGGGACTGGTCATCTGACAACTGAACTGCAACCATAAATCATTTGACTTGTTTGAGGAACCATTCAGATGTATTTTGGCCAACTAACATAGGAAAGATCAAGACACCGTATGTTTGGTGGGTGAGTATGCAAACAAAACCTGTGGTGATGCATTATGTAGTTAAACAGGCAACTGCTTGTCTGTCACAAAGGGAAGACATCTGAATAACAGCACCTGGTGAGAAAGATGCAAAGTGACCTAGCACTTGGGTGTTAGGCTGATGGCTGGCAGGAAATTAGGAAACAGGCTTCAAATCCAAATAACTATTTCTATGTTTTGTAAAAGACTGGGTTACAACAAACCTCCTGTTGCTATTCAGTGGATATGTCATCTCAACCAAGAGGGAAATAAAAAAAAACTTAGTTTACATGAAAACTGTGTATATATCTGCCTCTTTTTAAACTGTTATCTGAACTAGCTTCATTTTGCTGTATTTCAAACCACATATTGAAATAGGAAGTTAGTTCAGTACACTAAAAGGAGGATTGTGACACAAAATCAAATGAAATTAAACTCTGAGTCAAGAAAGAAGTTACCAGATGTCACCCTACACCTAGACACTACAAGGTGTCCCTTAACTACATTTTAAATGTACTCTGTTGTGTCAGTGTGCTGTACGCCATATGCTAAGTATTACTTTTAACAAAAATCTTTCGCGTCTTTTGTTTTGCATCACAACTTTAATGTTATTTTAATGTATTTTTCTGGTGGATGAATAAACCTATTTTTTTTTCTAAAGGGTTCATTATGTTTACAATCTACAGTTTATTTTATTTTCTAAAAGTAAATTTAGGGTTTGATTCAAATACCAGTGAAATCAATGTGTTCCTGCAATATTCTATAGAAGGTAGCAGATAAAGTCCTAGAAAATTAATTTTGCATGTTTTTCACTGAAACTGCTTTACCGTAGGCTATGCTATATGAAAATTTCCCAAGATGCATCTCTGCTCTAAGACTAAGAGGTAGAAGCATATTTTAATTTCATGTCTACTCAGACTTCCTGGAAAATGGAATTATCTTCTTACTAAACTTCCTTTAAAGTCTGAGCTGACTTATGTTTCGCATCCAGAGTGACCGTTTGCTTCTAAAAAGTATCTTTAAAAAATTGGTAATGAAAAATGGCATTTGCTTACTCAATAGATCATGGCATTAGAGTCATTACATTATTTATTTACTGAAATAATGAGACTATCTGGTCCAGATCTCTACCCAAGTAAGATTATTTTCACCCAAATATTTCTTCCACTCTAGGCTTAAAATGTCCCAAGAGACAAATCTTCCTTTAGAAAATGTTCTACAGCATCACACATTAAGAGCAAAAACAATTTCAGATGTTCAATCTCAATTTTGCTACTTTCATTTTCATACTACTTGTTAAATCTCTATATTCACTAAAAATACTTTTAACAGGTATTTACAATTGACCATTTCTATTATTTTGTATAATTTCTTCATTCTCAGTTGTTGTCCTCTGTCAGCTAACCAGTCATTTTTAGTTTAGACACCTTTATTCCCTGTGTCTGTCAATCTACTAGTTTGTTCAGAACTGAATGTATATTTTGCAATGTAGTGTCTTTATGACAAAATTCAAAAGTTCACTTATTTTGTAAATGTATTGCACTGCATGTTTATACATGCACACCCAAAATGGAACGAAATATGCAGAGGTTCTTTATTAAAGGGGATTTTTATAGTGCAGGCTGTGATTCCTGAAAGGATTTTGAGGTCACAGTAGACAACTTTTCATTTTCCAGAGGTAAAATGCTGTGGCAAGAAGATTCATTGGGTCTAGTTATCAGAACAGTGAATAAGGAAATTATTATGTTTTCTTACCATGTGTGGCATTGCTGAAACAGAAACTTTAGTATTCCATACAAGTCTGGTGATAATATTCTTCTAAAATAGTGTGATGCTGGTAAAAGGAAGAGAAAAAAAGTCACAAAAGTGATTCAAAGACTAGAGAAAAATCCATTAAAACTGGAGTTTCAAAGCTCTCAATCTGTTAATTCATTAGAAGATGATCACTGTGATATGATATCCACACAAAGAGGAGTCATTGGCTTCCTTGATCAACAAGAGAAAGGCACAATGAACATCAGTGTATGAATATGAAATTGAAATTTTCAAGTTAGAGTTTAAGTTCCTATTTTTAACTCAGTGTGAATCAAAGAAAAATACAGTGGGATAACTGTATTTTATATCTTTCAAAGTCTTTGTATGAGGAATATCGCTCTTCTGGCACTGACAGACTCTGTGCAGGAGTAGCTGGATTAAAACCTGTGCTGTAGAGATGGATAACCTCGGTGTTGCAAATACCTACTGCCTTTGTATGCTGGCCCATAGCATTTGTAGTATCAGGGCTTTCAAAGAGTAGTATTGACTCTACAAAGATATAGTTGACGTTAGCAGTAAGTCTGAATTTGAGAACAGGAGGAAAACATTTAGCCCTTTACCTTTGAGTACAAATGATAACAAAGTTGACACAGAAAGGTTATGAGAGTGATTTTTTGGTTGGTGCAACTACACAGAGTTCCCTTTCATGCATCTTCTCTGTTATTGAAACCCAAATTAGCTAGGGATGGCTTAGGTAGGAGTTTCCATCACCTCTCTGTCTGCAGTCTAGACACATCTTCTGCTTCATTGGTGACAGCCATGGTAGAGGGCTGGATCCAAAATTCCCACATGCTGCTAATTACCTCTGTGAAAGTGGTTGCAGCTTTTTTAATTGTAAGCTTGGCTGAAAATGAAGGGACTGTCAATTGCTTGTTTATCTTGAGAGTAAGAAAGCAAGATTACATGAATACTAACTACAGGATAATAGGGAAAAGAAGGCTGTTGGACTCACACAAGATCAAAAGCAGTGGAGTCTGAAGGTTATTGCTCTGTGCATGGTGTTCAGACTCTGGAACTGAACTGTGGGCTGCAGGCTCTCTGTAAGAAAGCTAACTCTTAACTTAGCCATTATTTTAAATATCCCACTTTATATGACAGTTCTTAATCAATTTGCTGTGTTATACAAGGGACTCCAGTTAATTTTTAGCTTTCGGACTGTTTATTATGAAATGTTGGGTTTGTAAGACAGGAAAGAATTGAATTGACTTCAGATGAGATAGAAAGAAACTGAGGGATTTTTATTCTAGTCCTCTGTCTTTCTCTTTGATCCACAGTTGTCCCTGTATGACTCATAGTCACATACTCAGGCTTTGTCTAGCAGGTCAATTTCTTTTCTCTAAATTAGACTGTATTATATGGAAACACCATGTATCTTTACCACTCCTGCTGTAAAGTTGTCTAATCTTCTGCCTCCAGATGCATGTCATCCCTGCTCTTTTGCTTGAAGAATACTGTGTACTAAATATATCTTTCAAAATTACAAACTATTTTTAATTTGTCCTACTATTGTCGTGGATTGCCACAGGGAATATATGATGCAATTGCTGCTGCCATCTGTAGGATGCCTCGAGGAGCTCAACGGTGAATTTCAAAGGGTCCAGTCTGGACTGCAGGGAATTAAAATAGACACTTTTCATCATTGGGTGAACTAAACTCCCTAGACAAAATAATTCATGAACTATGTGAAAGTTAAAAGCATTTCTGATATATTCAAAGCAAGGAAAAAATAACATCCTTCTACACAGTAAGAATCAGAAGGTGATAGGATATACAAAATCAACAGAGGTAGGTATTGCTGTTTCTGTCTCCACACTCAGTCCTTTGCTTCGTTCCTTAAGAACTGGATCTGTGATGCTGGTTTATTTTCTTCTGCCTCTATAAACCTGAAATACTTCATTGAGTCTAAAAGGGATTTACATCTGAGTAAAGTTAACAACAAAATATTTAAAGGTAGAACAAACTGTGAAGGGAAAAACTCGAATGTTTTTACTCTTTTGAAATTAAATGAAGACTCCTCAAAAGCTTATAAACCTCCACCTTATTGATTAGGAATTAATGTCAAAATTCCAGAGTCTGCTAGATTGTAAACAAGTGTTTCAAGTATCAGTTTAGTCATTACATCATATTTTGACAATATTCGCATTCTGGTTTTTATAAATCTTTACCACTAGAGAGTTTCACCAAAAAAAATACTAAGTTTCACTAAAGAAAGTTCCTGATGAAAATTTGTGACCTGAATCAGTTTCAAGTGAGATGTGAGAAGTAACTCCAGTTACTTCTTTTTAGTATCTGATCTACAGTCCAATATATATCATGCTACAACAGTTCTACTTGCTCCCAGTCATAAATACATTCTGCTTATTTTTGTGTCACTAATACTTTATTCTGTTTTATAAACCACTCTAAGATTTTTATCAAGGTTGTTGGTTTGCTTTGGTTTTGAATAGTTTGAGGTATTGAGGAAAATATCTTCATGATTTTTGGAGAACAAACAAAAAAATCCATTAACCTTCAAAATAATTGATGTGTTTTCCAGGTTACTGATTTATTAAGACACTTTGTGCACCTGTTCCAATCATTAGTGATATATTGTTCCACAGTAAGCACTCATTCCATCTTAGTTAAATAATTTTATTTGGTTGGATTGATTATTATTTGCAAAAGCTTGCTAAATTAGGATCTGTTACTTTTTTATTATGTAATATTTTTTTAAAATCACATTTAAAGCAATAAATTGTGAATATAAATTTGCCTGTAGATATTGAATAAAACAGTTTGTGTATGCAAACATTTGCACTGAAGGTCTCCAGTGTAATATTGAAGATCTTGAGTCACTGTGGAAAACATCAGCCCAGAAATTCCATCTAGGCATAAGTAGTTCTCCCCAAAATTCATATATCACACTTTTATGGGCTTGCATACTGAGGTCATACTCTTAAAGGACCAGAAATTTAGGACTCTTGAAAGATACCAAAAGACAGATTTTCAGATGAAATTTCCTGGAAACTGGCAACCATTATATCTGTACAGTTCTTTAACATATCCACTGAAATCAGTGACTCTCCTAATTACCTAGAAGGATCAGATCATATGCAGATTTCCTTTTAACATGGTGGTAGCCAAAATGAACTAGTTCTCAAATGTCTTTTGTGTGAAATAGGTACTACCAACTGAGTGACAAATATTAATGTCTTATTCTGAGAAAATAAAGTTCAAGTTTGCCTGATTCTCTAAAGTCTGGAACTGACCAGCTCATCACAAATGCCTGGATCTCACAGAGAAATTTAAAATTTCAATTTTGGGTGCAATTTTCAAGATGAATTAGGACCTAAGTGTTGAGACTGTACTGTGTGAAGCCTGATCTAGCATCAATTGACTCTATGAATCTACTTAATGCAAGGTCAGAAAGTAGATTAGTTTAGGACCTGAAAACAGTGCCACAGCATCAGATACTTTTTAGAAAAGCTCCAATGTCACACACGTCCCTGTCCTGCCTCTAGTCCCATGGATGGAGCCTCTGCAATGACAATATTCTTATTTTCTTGAGCACCATGATTTTCTTTATTTCTTAACCAAAGAACAGGTGTTGAAATCTATAACAGGAAATTGGTTTATTGTATTGTAGCTGTCAGCATCTGTCAATAGTGTTCAGATTACGTTTCCCAACTCGGGACTCTCCCTGTACATAAAGAGGCATTCCACTTCAGTCTGTCATATTTGTCAATCTGACCAGGAAACAGGTTTGTCAGAATACCCTAAAATCACTTTGATACCAGCCAAGATTTAAAAGAAGCATCTTTAGTCTATCAAATCAGGATGAAATGGTGGTTTGCAAAAGAAGAGATGAAAACTCATTTATAGATTATACTTACCAGTTGCCGTAATCCTTACCTTCTCAAATGCTTAACTGCTTTTGGAAATTTCCTTGAGTTCATGTTTCTTGTTTGTTCATGATGTCTTCAGAAACCTAATCCTCTCCCAACTCAAGCCTGAATTATCTCACTTTGAATTTGCCTGTCCTTCATAAGAAATGGATCCTGTTTGTTCTGCCTGGGAAACAAGGGCATCCCATGGTAGGTTCACTACCTACATCCATCTTCTCATTCTTCATTTATGAAACTGTTGCATGAATTTACACCTCTGGCTTTGGACTCAATGTTGTCTTCTCTCTCCTCCCACCCCCTGCCCCACTCTGCATCCATCACCCTTCAAATCATAACAAACATTCAGATATTGTGATAAGACATTCCTGGGGCTATAAGACTGTCCCACATTTTCTTTAAAGCACATATGTTAAAGAAAACCAGGGCTCTCTACATGCAAATCATGATCATGTAAACATTGTTGTGTTCAAACACAAAATACTTAATTTATGATGGTGATTTTTATTTATTTATTTATTTGAATAGACAGATAACTGTTGGTGAGATTTAAGAGGATGGCTTAAAAACAAGTATACAGCACTTTGTCCACTGTGTCCTTCAAGGATAGGTCTTTGTTTTGTTCTCAGACCAACAACTCTCAGTGGTTCTAAAGATGTACAAATTCTGTGCCACCATCTCTGATTGTGACGGCTTGTTCATGGGTCTGCTCTTACCAAAAGTTAACTCTCTGCTCCTGCAGTTCCCTACATGTGCTCCCTGCTTGCTGGTCTCTGCCTGCCTAGTCCACCCTCAGCTCTTTGAGCTTTTCTCGGTCATCTCCTTTCTGCAAAGTCCTACCCAAGCCACAGTTCTGTGGACACTTCTGCCATGGCACTGTTTTTTTTACAAAACTGATATACTCACATGGTAAATTAAGAACAAGCAGAAGACAGATATATACCTTTTGCTATTGCCACATGTGATGAGAAACTTTAAATGCATGCTTTTCTTCCTAGATTTATCAAGCTTATTTTACTGTGTTTGCAGGGTTCATTTGTGACTTTTAGCATCAAGTCTTTCTTATTACAAAGGACATTATTTTCCCCCATAATCCATTCTTTCTCTCAACTTGGGCAATTCTGCCTCACAATCTTTGTGGAACTTAAAAATACCTAGTCTGTGAATCCCAAACAGCCTGAGGCAAGTGATAGCATCTCTAGGCATGTTCAATAGCTGAGCTTCATGCAGCTAACTGACTTTTGTGATGAAAAGATCAATGCCTTTTGGATGTGAGGTGTAAGCTTGATATACAGTACATGTCTCCCAGACTCAAAGATCATTGAATGCATCAGCATCCTTGCAGACACATGAAGAGATTTTGGATCTCTTCTTTTGATGTATGTGCCTGATTTCTGTTTAAGTTGCATTTTAAACTCCTATGTGTTTTTTTTGTATCTCATCTTAAGTCCCGTAGCAAAATTGGCAGAAGAAATCTGTAACTAATTTGGGAAGTACATAGAAGCCTTCTGAATCTCAGTCCAGGGTCTTTTGCAAAGGCTTTTTTCTCCTCTCCAAAAAAAAAATATCCAAAGAAAGGTTTGCAGAAAGTTTTTCAAGCAGTCGCAAAACTCCAGTGTCTTTGTGTATTTATTTTGCCTCTGCCATTTCCTCTTTGCTGCTGTTACTGTACAAGCCCCTAATACTCTACTGGCAGGCATCTCCTTCCATTTTCAAGAAGGTAAACTCTTCAATCTCTCATGCCTGAAGGCAAAAATGAAAATCACTGAACAGTTTATCCAAGAACTACTTTTTGCTGAGACAGGTCCCCTTGTTGTCTGTTCCAAGTAGGAACTCAGGAATTGGTATTGTAATCCATTTAATAAAACAATGAACTTTGGTTTTCTTGTCAGCAGGGAAAAAAAAAAGGGGGGGGGGGGTTTGCTATTTGCCATCTGGATTCATTTCATTTGCCAAAAATCTTTATCTGTGATTAAAAGCCAAGAGTGGTGTTATATCTTTACTTCCAAAGCGAAGGTTTTATATGTTAGGTAATACATGAGAGGGTATTGTATATACCCCTTGATTTAGTAAGTTACTCACAGCATTTGCTGAATTTATGAAGGTACATGTAAAGTTCAAAATATAGGGTTATCTGAGGCAATTCTGACAAACAGATGCTCAGTTAAAGGGATGATACCATTTTGGAGCATTCTCTAAGACAGATTCTCCACAGAAACTCTTATAACCAGTTTCAGTCTTAAATTATTTGATTGGGAAAGAATTTTTAAGCTTTTCTGGCTGTTTGGAGGGCCTGCATATATCAGTTAAAGCCCTTAATTTAACTAACAGTATTCTATTTTCTACAGTAAGGTTTTGTTGAGGCAGAAACCATCTATTTTGTGAGTGTAAACCATATGCTCGATACTGTAGCAGTAAGCCCCTCAGAAGAAGAGAAGCAATAGAGAATTAAAAATGGGTTTAGGCTGGAGTGCTCTTTGTTCACACACATGCTGAGAGCAGGGAAAAGCAACACAACTATGAGGGCCCAGAGACGTCCAGAATTCAACTGTGACAGTTCATGTGTCTGAATCTCCAAAGGAGACTTTCACCTTGGGTACTTTGCCTAGCAAATTGAACATACACATCCTGCAAGAACTGAGTCAATCAGAGCATAGATGAGTGAGGAAATTATAAATATAGGCATTAAGGATCACCTGGAGGACTCGGTGGCTTTCCTGAAGCAAGACTAAATTATTTGTTTCCTATCCCAGTGTTGGTGCCATTTAGGCACAAACTTGCACTTTGCTGCTTTCACCTAAATCTGAGGATCAGCTATTAACTCAAAACCTGCTCTGTTGCTTGCTGTGAAGGCTCCTTGCTGTTTGCTCACTGGCAGAGTTGTGAAGTGTTTATAAACGAACTGAGAAGCTGCCATTCTCCTCAAGCTCCGCCAGCTCCAGGAGATGTGCACTGTGTGTCATGCTTATCCCTCAGAGGCTGAGAAACCGTCTCTGAAAGCAGATCAGAGGTGAGGAAGCTACTTAAGTGCAGGAAAGTAAAGCAAGCTGAAAAATGCCTAAATGTTGACCTTGAGCAGATTTAGCAGTAAGACAGGGGGGAAGGCTATATAGGTATCTGTTTTGTTTGCAAGTTAATACTAATACTCAATGTATAAACCCAAAGTTTATTCATTTTTATATTTTTGTGTTCAGTTAACAACCTGTTTTTCTAAGAGAGCAGTTGAAAATTGATAGAGGATTTATTTGTACTTAAGTTTCAGACACTACTATTGATCTATACACAGGCATGAACCCTCCTTTGCCTATGTGTGTGCACACTCATATGCATGCACATGTGTTTCAGGTTTAGCTGCATGTGATGCTTTCTGAGAAGTTCTGAGCAGAGATAACTCCAGATAGTATCTCAGAGAAAACAGGAGAGTAACACGACAGTTGCCTGAGCTTCAGTATATCTGCATGTGCTCCTATGCTAGTAGTTACTTCAGTAGGGTCTCAACATTCCTGTTGGTCTCTACAGATGATGTAATAGAAATAATATTGCTATGAAAAGTGTCATCTGGAGGTGCCAATGCTTCACTTCAAATGTAGCAGTGTGTTTTATCTTGAAGAGGTTATTACTGCAATATACATTTGTTTGTATGTTAGAAGTTTCTTTTACAAAGAAAAATGACTGGAAATGTAGTGAAGAAAGATGATGTTTCCTTCTGGGAAAGCAAAGTTGAGTGCCTCAGACTGGAAAATATTTCTTTACTTCCATATCAAGACAACCAGGTCCTTGGCTACCATCTCAGCTAACAGACTAAGAACCAAAATGGAGACATGCGTGAGTTATTCTGGTTCTTCAACTTGGACACTAGCAGCAATCTCATCATAGGATTTTTGGGAGAGCAATGTGCTAGCAGCAGATGTAGTATTCTCATCCCTTCCTATACAACATTTTGTTTTTCTGTGTGACGGTAATCAGAGTCTGTACCAGGACCTGCAGGAAAAATAGGCAAGGTGCCATCTATGCAGCTGAAGAAAAGAAGAGAGCGGAGGATGTAAAGCCAGACAAACATTTCTGCAACAGAGGGCAGAGCAGAGGTTACTCAGGGGGAATTCTAGGAACTATATAGCAGACTTATTAGGATCAGTTGAGGGAAAACTGAATTAAATTGTTGGCTCCAATTGAACAGGGCTGAGAGGATTATTATTATTATTTTGATTAAAGACACCTGATATATTTCTCTAGGCTGGAGAGGTGTCATGTATCATAGTGCCAAAGCCCATTTGTATGCACATTTATTTCTTCATAGATAGTAGCATCTCTCATTAGAATCGCCATATGTATAAGTCACATTTACATGGTGTATTTAGTGCAGTGCCCATAGAGAATATAGAGTCCCTGAGAAACATTTGGGTGTTCAGTTCATTCCCTCAACATACAGATGGGGTGGAGACCATGCCATTACCTGTATGTGGATTGAGGTTTCATAGGCAACTGTGGCTAAGGTTAGGACTGAGGGGTTCATTGATATGCCAGTTTCACATTACTGAATAAGACTTCTATTAAACTCCAGCTGCAAAAGTGTCAGGCCATAAGACTGACAATCTGCCCATCTTTATTTTGCCCCAAGGGATTTACTTTCAAATGTGACATTTTTGGGTGCCACCAGATGTCACTATGGGTAGTTTTAGGTTTGCACTTGGATTAAAGAGGGTTATTTTCTTTGGAGAAGTGCTCTGTGCTAGCAGTGACATAGTTCACATTAGAAACCCAATGCAATCACCAGAATAGACTGGCCTTTCCCTTTGAAATCCAACTACGAATCTTCCATGCACAACTGCAGCTTTTAGTTGCACTTATGCCAGCAAACAAAACCTTGAACAATTTGAAATTTAGCAACACATTCCACAAGTACTGTGCTAATTGCCAACTATCAGCTGATCAATTTCTCTGAAGGCTTGAGCTTTGTGTTCCCATGGTAAAGAATGGAGTTTAGTTACTCCTTATTCATCAGACCTACCACTCCAGCATGGAGTTTGGCTCAGCCAGAGGGAAATTTATCACTTTGCACTGTTTCCCTGGCCAGTTTAGGCCAGGAGGCTGTTTTTCAAAACCTTTGAGTGCTACAAACTCCAGATGAAGGCATTGGGAACTGCAGATATTTAACCTTACAGTTTCAGAGGAATCAATTTCAATGTAGTTTAGAGCTTCCAGGGAGGCAGGACATATAGAAATGAGTAAAAAAAATGAATCAAGAACAAAATGCCTTCCTGTAAATTACAAATAATATCAGGTATGTGATCTTCAGTCTTCTCTATACATGTGTTCCTGTATTTCTCCTTAGAGTGGATACTCGGTTATTTTATTTTAGTTTAGTTTTGTTTTGTTTACTTATTTATAGAACTTTGACAACTCATAAGAATCCATTCTGAAAAGTAAGAAATATACATACACATATTTTATTATATACCCTAGGTGTTTTATGGGAACTGTGGGTCTCTGTGATTGGTTGATTAATTGCTGCAGTTGTAGCAGTGATTGGTAGATAAATGGGTATTCCTCCACACATACAGAAATAAACCTTCTGCTCTCACTTTTGGGATGAATAGAAACTTTTGGATTGGTGCCAGACAACAGTTCTCATACAACTGCAAAAACTCACTGAAATTAGAGAGAACTTTTCCCACCAATTTTTTTAACACACAAGCGGCCCAAAATCAGAATCCAAGGGAAGGAAATTTCAGTAATAACATTTTTTCTGACAGTAAAGTTAAGTGAGCTCTTGATCAGCTCCATTTGTATAACTTTGTGTGAAACAACCTGAGAAGAATGGTCTCACCAAGGGAGGTCAACACCATCCATGGAACTTTTACAAGCCCTAGGAGTAGCAAAGAACAAGACTTAATAATCCTATTGCAATGTACCTAGCA
>NW_009611286.1:31068-37417 GCF_000690535.1 Cariama cristata
CATTTTGGGGTCCTTGGACATTCCTAACCAGTCAATTTCACTAGACTTGGGCATAGCTGCCACTATTTCAAATGGACACAATGCAGTCAGGATCTAGTCCATTCTGAATGGCTTTCAATAGTGGTAAAGTCATGGGGAGTTTTGTTCTCCAGTTTCTGTTGACACTTTATTTTGCATTAATCCCACTGATCTTTTAATGTTTTTTGGACTCAAAGTCAGTTTATTCTGTAGCCAGAACAAAGAACTAGGTTTCCTAGATCTGAGCTGGAACAGATTGTTCAGACTCCACTGAACAGATTTATGCCATCTAGGATTTTGGATTTTACTACTTAGGCACATCACCTTATCTGTTTATTCAGGTTTCTCTCAATCAGTTTAATAACATTCATCCATTGTTGCAATAGAGCTAGTAGATTTTTTTCTTCACTGAAATGTACTGATTAGTCAAAATTAAACCCTTTGTAAAAGAGGCATATCAATTTTGTCAAAATTATACATGAACAATTACAGATCCATTTCATTTATGCTGAAATATTTCATTCCACTATTACATTATTGTCATACATTGAGTGATAAACCTTAAATGTGATTTTTTTGTGTTATGGAAAACTCTTCTGATCATGCCATTCTAATATTTACCAAATCACTATTTATTTTCCTGAAACTTAATCACAGGGAACATCTTAATATCTTCTCTGTTTCAAGTTAGGATGAAAGAAAGTTTGAAATGGAACAACTTTTTGCAGACTTGATCTTCTGGGACTTTGAGATGTTCTTCTTTGAAACGTAAGTTGATGAAATAAAAGCATGGCACAAGATATTAAAAATAATCTCTATTCATGTTTCATGAAACAGACGGTAAGGCTCTCTTCATAGTCCCCAAGCTCCATTTATGGACAGGATACACTTATAAACTCATTAGAAAACATTCTGTGCTTGGTTGAAGTCCTCTAGTTTCTTTACTGGAGACTCAGGTCACTGTAAATACGATTACATGAAAATGCGTAGAGTATACCATCACATAAAGCTCACTTGTTTGGTTTTGACTCAGTAAAACTAAATTAGTATTCATGATGGACTCTCTGACAAATAGGGTTATTATCAACACATGCTGTAAACATAAATCAGGTGGATATCAATAAAATTGTATTTTTGTTCTAGTCTTGTTTACAGATCTTCCTTTGGAATGCCACATAAATACTCCAAACGCTCTCAGGAAGCTTGCCACTCACGTTATTAGTTTTCTTTGGCTTAGAGCACTGACACTGATCATTTTCTGACAATGTTTACCAACAACAAAGGTGTCCTATTGATCAAACTTTCTCTGTTTTACACTCCTTTATGCCCATGAATGCCTTGCATCACTTTGCCTTGAGCCAAATGGAACTATAAAAACACAGCATGCAGCAAATTATGTAAATAACCATTAAGGTTATGGTTTGATGTTGTGAATGACAGCAGCAAATCACTGCAGGAATTTGAAAGAATCAGGACTTTTACATTTCAGGAGAAAATAATGTAAGGAAAAGGGAAAAAAATAAACATTTGTAGTTTATCTGTCTATGTTAGGAGCCCCTGAATTCTGGATTGCTCAGTTTTAGGAGGATGCATTCTACCAGCCTTCTCATGCTGATTCACACAGTAATCTTAGAGCATAATTATCACAGTGAATTAGTTTATCTCCAAAGAAATGCAGTTTTTGTCTGCAATACGAATAGGACAAGGACTGAATAGCAGAATCTGGCCCAGAGCGATTCGTAGAGCCTCAGAATGACTTCTTTGAAAGATCCACATCAGTCAGTTTGTGAAAAATCATGTGTCTAAAACTGCACTGTCAGCCAGCTTGGGGTTTTTCCTTCCATTATATTGACAACATTAGAGACTTTTATACTCCATAACGATTCCTCTTTCTTGGCAAGCCATACACTTATTACCCCTGCCTTTGGATAGACTTCGTCTAAGGCTATATTTGAAGAAATCTTAGTTTTTAGCAAGCAATACGGTAAGAGGTTTGTATCATCAGAACGGATTCCTCATTTATGGGCTTTGTATTGCTTTGAATGGTTTCTGGTTGTTTTTTTTTCTTTAAATAATACACTAAGTTTTGGGGGAGAAAATTTCTGTTTGACAGATCAGCTACTGAAGGACACTTAACTTTCACACTTTTTTTTCCTGCTTCAGTTCAACGACTTATCAGACATATACTAACAAGTAAGTGACCTTACATAGATTCCATAAATGTTGTCATTTTAGCTTAACACCTTGATTTCATGATCAAAGGGCTGGAGCACCTTTCCTAGAAAGACAGGCTGAGACAGTTGGAGTTGCTCAGCCTGGAGAAAAGAAGGCTCTGGGGAGACCTTAGAGCAGCCTTCCAGTACCCAAAGGGGTCTACATGAAATCTGGGGAGGGACTTTTTATGAGGACTTGTAGTGATGGGACAAGGGGCAATGGCTTTAAACTGGAAGAGCGAAGATTTAGATGAGATATTAGGAAGAAATTCTTCACTGTGAGGGTGGTGAGGCATTGGAAAAAGTTGCCCAGAGAAGTTGTGGATGCTTCAACCCAGGAAGTGTTCAAGGCCAGGCTGGATAGGGCTTTGAGCAATCCAGTCTAGCAGAAGATGTCAGGGGGGTTGGAACTGGATGGTCTTTAAGGTCGCTTCCAACCAAACCATTCTATGATTCTATGAATTTTCCCTGGGATTTTTTTCTGACAGAAACCCTTTACAAAGATCCCAGTAGAGGACAACCTGCAATAATGCTTATAGTTAATCACTTTGGAAAGTTCTTCCCAGAACAGGGACAGTTTTCTGAATTTGGACTTGAACCTGAGGTAGTCTAACAATGAATTGGTCTGCTTTATATCTAATTTTAATTACCACTTGATCATTTTGGAAAAATAACAAACACATACAAAGTATGGTGAAAATATGATCAAGGTAACTCATAATTGGCTGTAATATATCTGACAGTATTCAATGAATACACAAAAAGGATTGTGTAGGGAGAGCAGGAAAGCAAAGAGGTTTCTTATACCAATATTATGGGGATAATACTTCCCTGATTTTTATGCATCAAGTCTCCATAGCTTGTGAAACATACAGTGGTTTGTTGGTAAATGGGAAAGGAGGGACACTGTCTTTTAAAATTATTTGTTTTGCCCCTCAAACTACAACAAAGAAAGTTGAGAGTATGGTGTAATGGTAGAAGAGTGAAAGATTTTTGCTGCAACTCCAGAGTCGTAAGCCAGTCTTTGGATTTCTCTCAGAGTCTCCCAGTTAATCTGTTTATCAATACATACCTCATCAGGCTGAGTTATCCAAGCTCAAGGAATGTTATGTTGTCTCCATCATCTTATGCACTTTTGTCTGTAGAAAATGGAATAACTTCATAAAAAGTCAAATAAACCACTTTGGCTTTCTGGATTGACTGACAGGACTATCTGCCTTTCCAGAAAATTGAATTCACCCAGATACGAAATTTCTTTTAAAAAAAAAGAGTAGAAACAGAACTAAAATATATGAAATCAGGAAATACATTTGTATCAAACTTAAGTCCTAGAGATACATAAATCTTCAGATTTCAATGGCAGAGCTGCAGCACTGGTATTTCTCCAGCATTGAATTGTGAAAATCGCCTGATTCAGTGCACCCAGTGAGAGGAACACAGGGTGGATCAACACCAGCCACCAGTTCCCAGCACTCCTATGTTCATGCCCTGGTCTTGCCTCTTTCATGATTATCACTCTTTCTGTGTCAGCAGTGTGACTGACATTTACACAAGCTTCTGGTGAAGGAACCGACTGCTGTTTCTCTTATAGTGGCTGGGAAACCTCATCACAAAGAGTGTGCACTCTGGTGGTGTCCTTTGCTGGAGAAGGGAAGGCGTCAATTCCTGCTTTTTAAAGTTTTTTTAAGTTATGACATAAAGAGAAAAACTTCTGAATGTAAAAAAAAGTGCTTATAGGAACAGGTTAACATCTAGTCATATTTTCAAGAGTACCTGTTAGATGCCCAAAAGAACATACCCGTCAAACTGCCCAGCGAAATCCCATTCTTCGTGGTGTGGACATGGCCAGACAAAAGCACGAGCATGATTCCAGATACATTTAATGTATTAGTTCAGGTATAGCCCATGGTATAATAAGAAAAAAATTAAATTCCTTTTAAGGTCTAGACTCCAGCACTTTTCTACTCAGCTGAACAGAGAACTCCATGGTGCGTACATCTGCCCATCACATCAAGCCATCAGATACAACATTGCATGGCATCAGTTCTGCAGGAGGTGTAGTATAATCACATCAGTATGGACTTTTCCCCTTCCACTGGCTACAGCTGGAGATGATACCTGGCAAATAGGTAGGCGATGGGTTTGGCAGTGCTACATCAATCCTCCATTCTTTCATTTCATAGTTCTTTCATTTCTGTCCTGGCAAAATGTCCCTATGTTAATTGATTTTTAGATGGACAGATAAATAGACAGATAGATAGATGGACAGATTCTTATTTTTTCTTTCTTCTTCATATTACCAAAAATTATCGTTCAAAAAAATCCTAAATGCTATACATCTATTAAAAATGACACTGACTCTCCCTGGAACAGAAAGGAGAAAGTAAACTGGAACATTAAATAAAAGAAAGTTAGGAACACAGCTCATTGAGAATTTATCTTAAGATGATACAAAATGAATCAATATTGTACTGTATAAAATAAGATGATATTTCAGCAAAAAAACCCAACCTCAGCAAAATAAGTAATTTCAAGCTTCAGAACTTTGTGCTGCCTCAGAGCTGAAAGAGGTCCAGAACCAGAGTTTCTATTTGAAATATTGAGAAATACAAGTAAATAAATACGTGGAGGTCAGCATTCATTTTGCAAAACTGTTAATGGACTGTTTACTGTAATGTCTGAGGCAGCAATATGTTATGAAGCTTGAAATGTCTCAGAATGTATTTCTGACTGGACTGCACTTCATGATAGGAAATCTGCTTTGCCTTCCCTTTACTTTGCCTAGTCTGTGGCACCATGATTTTTTATCAAGCAGTTTGACTACAGATAGAAACACAGTTCCTAAGTCCTTAACTGCTGCATTTTTTAGGAAAACAGGGCTGAATTCTCCCTTTGGGGCACAGTCATGCTCTTTCATTGCTATTCAACGTGCGGGATAAGTATTTATCTATATCTTACAATTCTAAACACAAGATTTGGAGATGTTATACCGAAATTTCTCTCCCCAATTCTGTATTGTTTTCAAGGTGACAGTCTTCTTCTGGCTTTCTTTTAAAAATGTAGTATATTTTTTAATGTTTCAGAGAATCATATTCCATCTTCACAGTACCTGTAGTATGTTGGAGCACTTGGATAACAGTGGAGAAAAAAAAGTAATGCAGAACACACTGGAAAGAGAAGTTTAGGGATAATTAGCTGCAGGGAATAACTGTCACAGAGTCTTTCAGGTGCTCCTGCTAGGATGCCAGGAAGATTAGCAGTCACAGACCCTCTACCTTGGCCCTTTCCAGCCCAAGAGCACTGTCACTTTGTCTTTTTTCTGCTCTTTTTCTGGCCACTGCCCCTTCTGTTGCCAGATCCAACAGTGCTGTCCCTGAGTCCAATCTCATAGCACAGCTGGAATCCCATTCTCTTGATCCAAAAACATCCAGAGGTTTTAGCACTGTGTTACACAGCGCTCTCAGAGAAGGTCTGGCAGAAAAAAACTTTTATTTTTAAATAAATTAGTCCTCAGACCACCATAGCTGTAGGCATGAGCAGCGGAGTCCCTGCTCTGAGCCAGGACACAGTCCAGTGGAAGGAAAGCTTAGAGAGGCACTGTGCAAATAGGAAAGGTGCAGAGTGGGGTGGGAGAGAGGGATGAAACCTGGGAGGTCTCCAACTGCTTGCTCAGGGTGTTGTTACACCTGAGTCGCTGTTCATTATGCTGCACCCGCACATTAGGCATAGTCCTTTAGCAGTTCCATCTAAATTTAACTGCAGAATATACCAAAGGGACCTAATTTATAAAATTGTATTGGGTTTGTGTGGTAAGGTTTTGGCAGCAGAGGGCTACAGGGGTGGCTTCTGTGAGAAGCTGCCAGAAGCTTCCCCTGTGTCTCATGGAGCCAATGCCAGCTGGTTACAAGATGGACCCACTGCTGGCCAAGGCCCAGCCCATCAGTGACAGTGGTAGCACCTCTGGGGTAACAGAGTTAAGCAGCAGGGGAAAAAAACTGTGCAAGGGTAGCAACAGGAGAGAGGATTGAGAATATGTGAAAGAACTGCAGACACCGATGTCAGTGGGGAAGGAGGAAGAAGAGCAGGTGGTGCAGGCCCGGAGCAAAGATTCCCCCCAG
>NW_009611287.1:0-15491 GCF_000690535.1 Cariama cristata
GTACATGCCATGTGATGGCACTCAGGATGCTCCACTCCATAACATTCCCTCGCACTGAGGTCAGACTGACAGGTCTGTAGTTCCTTGGATCCTCCTTCTGGCCTTTCTTGGATGGGCCTCACATTTACTAACCTTCAGGTCAACTGAGACCTCCCCAGTTAGCCAGAACTGCTGATAAATGATCGAAAGTGGCTTAGCAAGCACTTCTGCCAGCTCCTGCAGCGCCCTTGGGTGGATCCCATCTGGCCCCATAGACTTGTGTGTGTCTAAGTGGTGTAGCAGGTCACTAATAATTTCCCCTTGGAATATGGGGGCTTTATTCTGTTATTCTGTTCCCTATTCCTAACTTCCAGATCAGGGGGCTCAGAACCTGGAGAACAACTGGTCTTGCTACTAAAGACTGAGGCAAAGAAGGCGTTAAGTATGTCAGCTTTCTCCTCATCCTTTGTCACCCTGTTTCCCCCTGCATCCAATAAAGAATGGAGATTCTCCTTAGCCCTCCTTTTGTTACTAATGTATTTATAGAAACATTTTTTCTTCTCTTTCACGGTAGTAGTCAGATTAAGTTCTAGCTGGGCTTCGGCCTTTCTGATTTTCTCCGTACATAGCCTCATGACATCCTTGTAGTTCTCCTGAGTTGCCTGCCCCTTCTTCCAAAGATCACAAACTCTCCTTTTTTTCCTGAGTTCCAGTCAAAGCTCTCTGTTCAGACAGGCTGGTCCTCTTCCCTGCTGGCTTATTTTTTGGCACATGGGGACAGCCTTTAAGATTTCCTTCTTGAAGAATGTTCAGCCTTCCTGGATTCCTTTCCCCTTCAGGTCTACCTCCCAAGGGACTCTGTCAACCAGGCTCCTGAACAAGCCAAAGTCTGCCCTTTGGAAGTCCAAGGTAGCAGTTCTGCTGACCCTCCCTCGTTACTTATCCGAGAATCAAAAACACTTATCATTTCGTGATCACTATGCCCAAGATGGCTTCCAACCAACACATCACCCACAAGTCCTTCTCTGTTGACAAACAGCAGCTTGTTGAAAGGGAAGACATGGCAAACATGGCCAGCTAATGCTTTTGCCTGTTCCGTGGTTCTGCACCTTCGAATAGGTCATTTTAATTTCTTATTTTTGAAATAGCATTGCTTGGTGCCATGCTGGCAGTGCTGAACTGCCCAGCAGACTTTTCACTGGGCTACCAGCACAGTTCTGGGTGAGAGCAAGTTCTTTGCAAATGCAGACTCTTACTCCTATCCCCTCTGGACTACAAGTTGCTTTCCTGTGATCCTAAGACATCATAATTAAGAAGCACAACAGTACATACAAGAGGAGTGCAATCTGCAGCCTGCCAGACTTGATGTTTTACAGCATAATGCCAAGTGCATGGCATGCATATAAGGGCATGGCAAAGCCTGTAAGCACAGAAGACATCCTTAGATATCTTAGAAGATTGTATGAGGAAGAAGCAGGGAAATCTGCCAATGATTTGGGACCAAATTGTAGAACAAGAACCTTGATGGAAAGCATCTTCTCTTCTACACCCATGTTTCCTCATCAAAAGAATTAGTTGGCTTGTTCCAAACCAGAGCACTGCGGATGACAAGGATTAAGGGTCCAAACTGAAATACGGAATAAAGTAACTTGGCAAACAGATTTGATCAATTATTCAAATAGTCTTAATTTTGAACCCTAGCATTCCCAAGCTATGTAAGCTTGGACTCCTGGGCATACCTCAGTCTGGAGAGAGGGGAACACGTGGGCACCTGGTAAGATTTGAAACCAAGCTCAGTTCTGCTCAAGTCTCCATGGGACACAGAATGTTAAGCATGCTCAAGACCTAGGTCCAACATACTCAGAATGTTTTCAGCTCATTTATAAGTAGCTTTGAAGCTGCAAGTAGCCACTTTTCCCATCATTATTAGTTGTCATTCAGAAAGGTGGAACATTTGGTTTCTGTGCTTTCCTAGTTTGAAGAGGGTTGAACCACATCTTTGACATTCCAGGGAAGTGTCCTCATTTCAAGGATCTTGAAGTACTCACTATCCACAAGTACGAGTACAAGAGTCATAGTAGTAAAGAGAGAAAGAAAAATGATAAAACTGGAACATGAGTCAGGTAAAAATGAGAATTTCTTTGATGGAGGAAGTCGTGGGTTGCACATGTTAAATTGTTGTTATAAGAAATCATACTTTTAAGTATAAGGTCACCCCTGAAAGAAAATGAAAAACACCAATTAACAAGAGTAGAAAGTTTGAGAAAACCAACGCCTTACTGATTATCTTTACTTCAAGAACAGGAAAAGCTTACGGTGATTGAAGAAGGCTATTAACAACAGCAGGACTTTAAATCCTAATCACAGACAGGTGAGTTTTCATCATGGCTTTCTGATGTTTTATCCCTCTCACATTGCTACTTCTTCCCCTACATTAGTATTTAGATCAATTTTTTTTTAATAATTTCTATCCATTTTTACATAAACAATGTATACTTAATTAGATTACTTCCACAGTGAACCAGCCATGAAAAACCTCATTGTCAGAAATATTAAAAGATGTACGACTTTTGTTTATAACAAGAAATTAATTTTTCTTTTTTTACTTCTCATGAACATAAAAGTCAGATGAAACTCGTTCACTTGCTGCAAAAATCAATTCTGATAATAATTAGGATTTTAAGTTGCTTTATTTGCATGCATATATTTCCTCTCATCTGGAAATATTCCAATGTACTGATTAATTTAGTATAGAAATCTGATCTGGAATAGTCATGGAAGGAATTATAAAAATAAAGTGAACTTTACTAAAGGCAGTGTAAAGTCAGTGCTGCATTCACGCCCTCATGTAGCATTTATTACAGTTGAAACTCACCAGTTGTGCCCATTAACATGTAAGAAATTATAATTCAAAAACCCTTGTGCCTTGCAACATCTCAAACTCAATCATCACTTTCAACATAGAAAATTTTAGACAAATCTTTCTTAGATTAAATTAATGAAAAGCAGTTCAGTGGCCAAGGCAGGAGTCAAAAAGTTGGTACATTTTTCTTATATAAACTATTTAATCTGTTAGGCTTAGAATCACTTGAGAGATCAGTTATAAGTATAGCAAATACCTTTGACAATTTAAGCCTTTTGCATGAAATTAAGCATATTGCTGTATGTGTCTGTGTAGTAAACCCAAAAACTTTCAAAATGGAAATGCTCTGCAAGTTTTTCTGGTTATAAGCAAACACATCACCAGTGATTTAAGGAAAAATTAATCAAAGACAAAAATGAAAACCTGTAAGTAACTATAAGGGAGAAAGACTCCAGATAGCAAAGTGTTCTTTAAGGAACAGAAAAAATACTGAAGTAAGATTTAGTGCTTTCAAGATAAGGCTAGAGAAATTTGAACTTGAAACTGCAAATTTTAGTGGTAATTTAAGTTATTAATCACTGGTACAATTTTCCAAGCATGTAACCGTACTCTAGAACTTGAAGTCTTCAGATCATCCTCCACTAAAAGAAGGCGATTCTTCACAGAAGTTACTTGATGAAATCATATGGCCTGAGTTGTTCAGGAGATGAAAACAGACACAATGCTGGTCCTTCCTAGTTTTTGAAATCCAGTCTATGAAATACAATTAACATTACAAATACATATTTCAAGTCATGAACTCTATTTGTATGGGGTTCATTTCTTCACAACTCCCAAAGCTGATACACATCTGAATGTATTATAGTCACCATGAGACTTGAGTATCTTCCTGTTCAGAACTGCAGGAGTGAAGTTAAATTTTCACTAAATGTGTAGCAGATCAGAATTAAAGCCAAGCAATTACAGCTGTACAGCTTACAGGTCTGGTTTGCATTTGGACAGTTCAAAGCACGACCAAAGTTTGTATAAACATGCCCTGAAATGTTTTGTAAGGTGACAGAATTTTGTGGCTTATGCGGTGCATCATGTATTTTGGGAAATATGTATATATAGAAATACATATATTAGATGCTGATTCCAGCTAATTTATTTGTTCCAATTTAGATCAAAGTTACTTGGGTAATACCTTAAAGCTGACCACACAAACCTGATTTCAACCTGGCTTTCAGTTTTTTCATTAACAGAATTCTATAAAGTAATTATTTGCTGATTCCTTCTCTTGGTTAACCTTCCTTTACAGACATTCAAACTAGATTTTGAACTTTGATTATATGGGAAAGTTTCATAGCTGAAAGCTTATGGAAAGAAATCCCTGCCTATTCCCTGTGGATTTTAGAATTTCTGTAAAAGTATTAAAAGGAGTGTCAGTTTCTGTGAATTCACTAAGCTTTTCTATCCACAGACTGCCGAAGGCTGTGAACCACAGCATAAGAAGACATGCATCTTGACTGCGATGTGAGTGGGGAAAACCTTGTCTGAGGGAAGGAAGTGTGGTGGGGGCATATTTGATAGATGTCTTGACCATTCTTTCAACAAGACAAATCTCTGTGCAGTTTTAAAAATTGCTCATGAAAACATGGAGGTGTCAGGAGGAAGAAGATGGTATTTGTGGCAAGCTCCTTTTCACTTCCACACAGAGAAAGTGACTTGGACACAGCTGGGTCCAAAGCCAAGTTTTGATTCCTCTGAGGGCTGGTTTTGTCTGTCAGTCATGCTATTGCACAGCCCCACTACTGATTATCAGCAACCTGTAGCAGTTAGTCACTGTGTGGAAGTAAGTTTCCACCAGCAATCAACATAAAAACCTGACAGTTTGCAAGTTATCAATTCCCTTCTCTGCTGATGATGTATAGCAAGAGGAAATGTGGAGAGGAGATAATATTCTGGAGAACTATCATTAGCACTGGTCAGTGTACCCATGTGAAGTCAGTCTCCTACCCAAAAAAGGCTTTCCAGGGTCCTATGAGTAAGCTTTCCACCCATGCGCCATACTCTTTTGCATCCCAGACAAGCGCAACTAAAGCATGCGCTCACAGAGTTAGACTTTTCCCTTTGCCAAGCTCTTTCAGATGTTTTCAGGTTGCAGGGTGCAGCTAGTGACTATGTGACACTAGAGAAGGGCCCCTTCACCAAATCTGCATGATTGTTCAAGCCCAGTGAGTTAAGAAAGAGTACCCTACTCCCTCTCTTGTTTCTTCCTCTGAGGCTTTATTCAAAGCTTCTCTTGAAGACGGAGAAAGTTGTTCAGGACCTTGTCCTTGTAGCTGTACTGACTCTAGCTGGGATGGAATTAACTTTCTTCATAGCAGACCACATGGTGCTGTGCTTTGTATTTGTAGCTAGAACAGTGTTCATAACATACCAATGTTTTGGCGATTGCTGAGTAGTGCTTGCACATCAAGGCTTTCTCCTCCATCTCCCCACCCAAAGTGAGTAGTCTGGTCAAGAAGTTCAAAGGGGACATAGCCGGGACAGCTGACCCAAGCTCCGTAATGGGATATCCCATACCATATGATGTCATGTTCAGCAATAAAAGATCAGAGAAAGTAGGATGAATGGGTGATGTTCATGTTTATGGCATTTGTCTTCCCAAGCAACTGTTCCTTGTGCTGAGGCCCTGCTTTCCAGGAAGTGGCTGGACCTCTGACTGCCAATGGGAAGTAGTGAATGAATTCCTCTTTCTACTTTGCTTGTGTATGTGGCTTTTGCCTCAGTTATTAAACTATATTATCTCGATCCACGAGTCTTCTCTCCTATTTTCTTTCTACCTCATGGGAGAGGGGACTGAGTGAGAGGCTGGGTGGGTGTTTGGCTGCTGGTTGGGGTCAGCTCACCACAGTAGCTGAAGAGCAATGCAGCTTAGCACACTGGAAGTGTGCACAGTGAGCTGTGGTTTGTATCCCAAACTTTTGCATAAGCAACTTGCAGCTTTTCCATATAAAACCGTATTGCTGAGAGGGTTTTTTTGGAAGAACTGGAATTCTGTGCCCTTTTTTCCAGTTGTGCCTAGGAGATGCTGCTTGCAGAGAAGCCATAAATAAAGAATATGCGTATATGGAGACTGCTCCCTGCTCTGCTCATGCCCCACCTGGCCCCTACAGCCCTGCACTGTTGTTCACCATAAAAAGACAGAAAAGTTGAGCAATAAGAAAGCTACTTTACAGCCTGCTATACCCGTGGATATATAGCAAGTCAACCAATTGGGTCACTACAGGTAATAGCTCAGGAGTGACCTAATATCATATCGCCTATGAGGGGGAATGAAGCTCTGAAGCCAAGCTGGGAGTAAATCACCATGATTTAGTGATACATGCACTCTAACAGTATCTTCTGTTTGGAATATCTGCTTCTGTAAATTACTTAAAAATTTTATGTTATGATATCTCTACTTCAATTAATATTATTACTGTATCAAATTTTAGTGACAGCAAAAAAAAAAAGCTTTATGTTTGTTGTTCTCTGGGCAGCACTTCAGGTTGAAAAATACTATAAAAATTGTGCTGACATTTTCAAGCCAACAAAGGATACTGAAATAACAAAAAAACCTCAAACCCTGCCAGTCTGAATTTAGCAAAACTCCTTGATCAAATATGGTCCTCAACATACAAATTTTAATTTAAGAGTTTGAAGACCTTATTCAGAAATTGATCATTATATGAAGTGACAATTGACTAGACCTTTTAGTTCAGCTGCTGATTTTCAAATTTATAGAAAAATGTAAAATTGTCACAAACGAAGATTTAAGTCCCATTACTATTGTTTGCTGGTGAGAAAATAAATAATTGTTTCAATACCAACTTAAGGAAGTAGAGCAAGGAGAACTGAATGTTGAAACAGTCAGTACAAACATACCTATTACGATGGGTAGTAGTGTAGTGGGTGACACAGGCTGCTCCAGGGATGCACTAGAGGCAGAGTCTCAAGGGTACCTCTAGGCAGACCAGTTTTCCTTCAGGTTCTTTGTAAGTGCACTAAAGTATTTGTTCTCTGAAATCTTGTGCTGTTGTTAAGATTTGAGTGGCTCTAACAGTCACATGAGCAGGAAGGAGTCCATACACTTGCATTCTCTAACAGGGATCTGTTCCTTTTCAACATACAGGGTCAGCTGCATAATAATGTTACTGTATTAACAATTCATTTTCAGATATCAAACCGATACATGGCAGATCCTTAGAAACCAGTTACAGACCGTTATTAAGATACAATAGTTGTCTTATTGTGATGCCATAACTAAAGCTTTAGCAGAACATGTCTGTTCTCTAGGGTGAAGACCCTGGTAGACATCAAGCGTGTATCATTCACATATCCTGTCCCCTTTGTTATTTTGGAAAATGTTTATGTCATTTTTAGAGATGTTATTTTCCAAAATGGAAATTTAGGAAAAAAAAAAGTCTAAGAATCAGATTAGGAAAAAGAAATACATATATATTTATATAAACTTACATGTGGATATAAGGAAACAGTGTAACGGTTTGTTGGAGAAGTTCTAGTCAAATCAAACTATGCAAATATGACATTCTTATACACATTTTTTAGGCAAAAAATCCTTACCTTTCCTCTTGAAATGCCAAGACAGAAAATCATCTGAGTACTCCATCTGAGGTGAGCTTGGAGTTGAGGAACTGAGTAGAAATTTACTTGTGATTCCCGTCCCATGGCTTTAGCATCTTGCATGTGAAATGAGGTAATGGCTCTCCTGTGACGGCAGTACTCCTCCGGCTGGTGACCAGGAAGCGTGCATGAGAGGAGAGAAACCACCCGAGTTGAACGCAGAGGGAGTGACTGTACCAGATTGATGTTGCAAGAGCTAACTTTCAAGGGGACATCAGGAGGAGACCGGAAAAGGTGAAAGATTGAACAGGATGTAAGATCCCTGACCAGTATAACTCCACTCTGTCAAAACAGGTGTAAAGTCCACCAATAGAGCATGTCTCTTCAGTGGTTAAGTCAAAAAAGAGGACAACTGTTTCACTTGCCAGTCACTCTTTTGGGACAATTAAAAGGGACCTCTGAAAAAAATCTAAAATTCCAAATCTCGTATCACACGAGTTACTAATGAGACATCACAGTTCAGATACTAGAAACGAAATTTCACAGTGAAGCTGGTTAAGCAGTGGAACCGCTTGCCAAGAGAGATGATGAAATTTCCATTATTAAAGATAGTCAGACTCGTCTGCACATGGCCTTGAGCAACTTGTTTTAGCTTCAATGTTGCACTTGCTTGGAGCAGAAGGCTGGATGGAAGACTGGCAGAAGTGTCTTCCAATCTGTATCTTTCTATGAATTTAATATGGATTTTCTGGGGAAGGTTCCAGTTTCTATTGGAAGAGAAGACAATCTAAAATTTGCACTCACCGCAATCAAGGAGACAAAAGTTTATCCTAATCCTGGCATTTCTTATCCCTGCAACCTTGATCTGACAGTTTCCACTAACAATTTTTTTAGACCATTTTCAGGCATAGCCCTGTGCTTCAGCCACATGATCTGTGCCTTATGTAGATGATGGGTTGGCTTGGGGCTGTGCAGCAGGGAAGGGCGCACTGTGAAGACCATGTTCTGATTCACTGCAGCTACTGAAGTCAGTGAAGAAAGCTTTGTAGGAAGAAAACAAGTTTCATTCAGGCAAACTGGTACAGGCCTGGAGAACTAGAGGTTATCCCTGTTTGTGCCACTGAGCTCAACAGACTACTTATTCAGGGTAAATTTTTGACAAATGTTTTCCTAGTTTTACGTGTGTACAACTTCCCATCCAGAATCTATCTTGTGGAAGCGCTGGGGACAGGACAACAAGGCAAGTGCATGGAAGAACTTTTATACAAGCAGAGATCAAATGAATTTAGGATCTTTCAACATAGAAAAGAAATAGAGAGAAGCAATATGACAAAGTCTGTAAAGTCAAGACTGCCCTGAAAAAGGTGAGTATGGAATAATTCATTATTTCTTATGAGAACTACAGAAAACATCAAAAGAAATTACCAAGCTCAGATCAGAAGCAAACAAAGAAATTCTTCCACACAAAGTGTAATTAAACTACAGAATTCATTGCCCAGAAAGCCATACACACCAAAAATACAAATAGGTTGTAAAAGTGATTAGGCAAATCCAAAGAAGATCATCCATCAAAGGTTATTACAATGAAAAAGGCGGACATAACCTTTGACCTGGGAAGTCCCTCAAAGAAGTGACTTACCATGAGGACATCCATTTTGCTTGTTGACATAAGTGCACCTATGCTAAGTTTTCTCATCCGTTCACAAGCAACTGTGTAAACAGTCTGGTCAGATAACAAATGGCATGTGCCTAACAAACAGCAATGTTATCCCCTTTCACCAGATGCAAAGATAGATACTATGATTTAAGTGCCCATTTGTTTTACCCAAAGGATGTGACATGTTGCAAACCAGACTTACTGTATTGCCATGAACCTAGTCATACTGAAATACAAGCCTTGGGATCCTGGAATAGAGTCAGCTGGAAAGTAAAAAAAAACCCAACAACATGAAGAAATGTGTTATCAAAACAGAAGTACCAGGTTTGAGAGACTGGATTTACCACCACATCCAGAGTTTCCTACTCTTTCTTTTACTGGAGTTATAATTTGGGTTTGGCTTTTTTATTTATAGTGCCTTAACTGAAGGACAATCAATTGTGTGTTTTGATTTCCCATAGAAATGGTCTTCTTAGTATTTGACACAACAGTATCGCTCTATATTAGCCCTATTCTTACTCTCTTTACCCAAACTTTCAGTTCTGGCTGCTGATGCATGTGAAAGACATTTTTGTCTTCACACTTGGAACAGTAACGGTCAGTTTCACTGAAAGTTTTCCATTACTGCTTTAGTCAAAGATTTGCTAGCATTGCACAGAAGTAATTACAATGCCTTTCCCTAACTTCTCCTCTTATGTTTTTTCGGGGGGAGGAGTATTCTTTTGGCTGAGCAACCACAGTTTTACCTGTGTGCAAGAGCCTTTGCAACTTCAATATGTTAAAATTTAAAAATCGCCATACTTAACTGACTTGGTAGTTTGATAGAGCATTCAGTGCTCTTGCTGTTACTTTCAGTGATTGCACTCCCAGTGCAGTGATTGAGCGATTGTCTCCCCAGCTCAGCAGCAGCATTCTTCTTGAAGTTGGACAGCTGGGCCATGGCGATTGATGAAACCGGAATGGTGGGGACATAACAGCTGCAGAAAGGATATGGAGGGAGCCCATGTCTCTTCTCTGAGGACTGCTTTTAAAAGAGGGTGGGACTGTGGATAGATGCCCAAACTCCGTCTTATTAAAAAGTAATGTGAATTGTGCACCTAGCAGAAAAAGAGAAATTAATTCCAGGAGGTGCCTTTTTATATTTTTAGTCTCATATATCTTCTTGAGAGTTTACCCCTAGATGCCAAAATGTCTCTTCTCTGCCACTGACAGTTGAAAAGCTCACTGTGATAACTCATTAGAGACACACACACCCACACACAGTGGTAGTTCAGATCTATAGCAGACCAAGCACGGTAACCAGCACATCAAGGACATCCCATCATGCTGCTGACTACAGTGCTGCTTCTCTGCCATCCGTCACTCCCTGGCAATCCCCTCGAAGTGCCAATGCCTCCAGAAAATCTGTTGGATGGTCCAGTGTCACTCCTTTCTTAGGGCCACTGAGCAGCAGATAGCCCTGTCTAAAGTTGTGTAGGAAGTAATTTCCCTTCTGTTCACTGGAGCAAATGTGACGAAGAATTTCAGGCAGTTGTTGCACAAGCAGTATTCAGAATAACCAAAATCTGATGATATTGGGGTTCTCATGCAGGGCAGACAAGACCATTGTAGAATCAAGAATGATGCCTCAGTCCAGCATGAATGTAACCCAGGCATTAGTCTACAAGCTATTCACTGAAGACTGTTTCTCATGCTAGCTCTGGACATACTGCATTTTGTATATTTAATTAGGCCATAGTTAGGACAGACAGTAAACAAGAGAACAATGCTAAGGCACAGGAAAGAGAGACTAGCTCCTTCATGCCGTGTTAAACACAGTTGAAGATAGATACTTTTCTTGGTAGGCTGCAGCCTAGGCAGCAAATTGGTGGTTGTACCACTTTTTCTATGATTATGTGAATTTACTGAATCTAAAAGAGAATTAAATCTGATTCTCTAGTCTGGGTGCAGAGTATCTCACCTCAGAAGAAAACAATTTGGATTCCAGTTTCTTACAATGAATACTTGATGTGAAGTACTTGAACTTTTATCAGAGCAGCTGTTTGAACCCAGGTCGGCAATCTAACCAAGTAGAGTAATTGCTGTTCTCTGTAGACTGACAGAAAATTTATTAAATTGTCTCTTGATGTGATCAAAACTCCTCCCATAACACTGCTTTTCTCCCCTTAACATGACAGACGTGCAAACGTAATTCTTATTCCAGGAAGCCTGATGAACAAGAAAAGCTGAAAATCCTGATTTCAGTGCACTGTTGAAGAGTTAGTTCCCTGCACTTCAGGAGGTGATTCTGAGAGCGCCACCTCTTAGATTATACTAGTTCCTGGAGCCTACTGAGTAGCTTGGGAGAAAATCTCCGGAGGAAGGACACTGATCCCAACTTAGGCTTCCCCCAAACTGAATAAGTCCTTTGGACCATTATGACTTAGATGGAAGTGATGAGTAAATCTGTCAAAATATTGTGGAAAGTTAGGATGAAGCTAACAAAGAAATTCAGACATCTCAGCAGTTCAGTCTGTTCTCCTGTAGATAACAAGGTTTCCAGAAGAGTTTGTCAGAACTGGGCCTAACTGCTTATGTCACACATTTCCAGAAGCTAATTCCCCACTAATCAGAGAAAAAAGGCAATCAAAAGAGCTGTTAGAGAACAAAAAATAACCACAGCCTCAGGCACAGAAAAACCTGTGTGGCCCTGAGAAATAACTCTGTCCCTGGAGCTCCAGAACTGTCAGAAAATAAACTAAATTAGAACTTTTGTAGTGCGAGAAAACAAAATTATCTGCCATTTTGAGATATATTTTTGTTAAATGACTAAGTTGAGTTCCATCATTATTTTCTCCATCTAAACTAACAAAAACTGTGTAGAGCCCCAAATACTGGCTAAGTATTTAGGTCTAGTAAAGTTAATATTATAGACTAAATGTTTCACTTTATGCAATTATAACACCTGATGGTAGGAAGTTCACAGATCAATAAAACGTGTTTCAAAGCCACAAGCCAAAAAAATTCTCTGAGAAACATTTTACTTTGGTAATAATATATCGAGACACTGTCTTCCTCTGAAAAAAACAAAACAAAACAAAAAACCCCAGACAAACAGATAAATATATTCTATTTTATTGGGAATAACTACTTACAGTTTATTTTGTAATTCTATGGAACATTATCTGAGGAGCAATTTATACACAAATATGAAATATACGAAGTGTGCAAATATGATCTAAAATGCAAGAGCTTTCAAGATAACTAAGGCGTCATCCCTTCCGTTTTGCTTGATGATTAAAAAAAAGCAGAAGTTAATAGACATGAATCTACAGTCTGCTCTGTCATGTGTGTTTAAAATAGTTTCTTCCTAAAGAGATCTAAGACCTGATGCAAAATCTATGGAAATCAACATCACTGTTTGTAATTTTAAAGGTAGCAACCCACAACATAACAGAGCAGGTAAAGCTGCCTAATGTTTTACATTAAGTATGTTGTTTTCTTCATGCACTTCTGAGAAGAGTCTGACTCCATTTTCTATACCACACCCCTTTGGGTAGAAGAACACAGCAATTGGATTCCCCCCAGCCTTCTCGTCAAGCTAAACAAACAAGTACCCAGCTTCTCACTGTACATTGTGTGCTCCAGCCCTGCAACCGTCTCAGTGCCCCCCTGCTAGACTCACTACAGTTGTTCTGTTGTGCTGCAAAGTCTATAGCAGCCATTGTCTTTTGATGTATTCCTGCTTCTTCTACTACCCAGCTGTGCAATTCTAAGACCAAACCACAATAATTGTTCATTTTCTCTTCCCACTTTGTTAATTATGTCCTTTTGGGATGTGAATGCTTAGAAGTAGGAATTGCTTCTACCAGTTTCATGTACAGTTCCAAATATATCAGGGTTCTGATCTAAGTTGGCTTCTGGGAATTGCTACAATAGAAAGATCAATAATACTTGTCCACAGTAAGCACACAGGGAAAAAATAATGGAATAGAACAAAAAAGGAAAGATGTAACCGTAAAAAAACCCCTAAAGTACAAAGTGAAGAATGATGATTTTTTACCGTGCTCAGATTGTTTCCTTCACAGAACCAAAGTAGAAGTTAGTAGAAGCTAGAAAAACCACTTTATTTTTTCCCCTTTTTTACTTCACTGCCTGAAGCCATCATCCTTGTATCTTCCACAGTCACTGGGCAAAGGTGTAGATCTTGGGTACTGCATCTCTCATTTCCTTTACACAAGTGCTTTCTGCAGGATGGGCTTCACCAGTGCCTTTCTTTGGGTTTATGATCTTCACTGAAGTGCTGGAATTGTGTTGTTATAAGTATGATGGGCGAAGGAAGAATCGGGCTGTAGATGTTATGTGTCCTTCAGAAGATTCCTGGGATGCTAAGTTGTTATTTTTCCATTGTGAACAATAGGATCTCTCCTTTTTTCAGTTGCCTCACTGAATGCAGAATAAACCCAATGATTCTTAAGTCCAGGCAGGATATCTGTGTAGTTATTAGTGTTCTTGTTACACAAGTGGTGTTGATAATCTCATTCACATAAACAGGTGGCCACCTGAAGAATATAACATGCCATTAAGTGAAGATTAATGTTCTTCACTATACTGTTCAAGGGTGAAGAAGTTTTATACTTTTAATAAATAATACACATAATAAAACTTGACATACCTTACTAGTCATTTAAGGTTGTATACAAGCACAGTTTTTCCCCCTTTCTGAGTAGATAAAGTAGAAATTGTGTACATGAAGAATTCAAAGTACAGTGAATCAGAAAATTGTTAGATGTTATAGAACTTTTTTTCCCCCCAACTTTTTTTCCCCAAAGTTCCTTTTGTTTCAAAGTGTTAAAGGAAGTTTTCCAGTTTCCAGTTTCTAAATGCAGTTTTGGAAGCATAACTTGTTGTTTATTTCCCAGTTTTGGAGGACTAAAAATAAAAAATATTGTCTAAGAATCATCTATGAAAGTGCACACGAATAGGTGATCAAAATTACTGCACGTAGAAAAAGATTTGTTCGCTCTCATTTTTTCCTCTATTTCATAGATAAAGGGATTAGTCTTAGCGACTAAGGATATAGAAGTAATTAAACACTCATCCTCTGGGTTACAGTTCAAAGTATTAAGCCCAAATTCTTGTCTTCTTTCATAGAGCTGACATATATTTAAACCAGCAGATTAAAAAGCATAGAAAAATAATGGAATTGCCCTGGAAAAAAATTGCAGATCTAATTACTAAAATGAAACAAACACAAAGCCCAAACAGAACATCTCCTGCAATTCAATTTATTTGATGTTGAGGCTCTTAGATGAATTCAGAAAATGTGATTCAACTTTCATCTATTTTAAATTACACAGTTCCAGGTAATAGGGCAAAAATGATCTGTGGGGTTTCTGGGTCATCTGTCTTCTCCACAGCATTTCTTGACCCAAAAAGCACAGGATTCTTGACTTTCCCGGTTTGAAAAGTCTGTTTATAGAATTTACTTGTTGGCTGGATAAAACCCTGCAGCTTTTTGCTCAAGAAACAAAAGAAATAAAATCATACATTTTTTTTTTTTTTTCTGGGAATTACCTAGATTGGTCTAAACAAATTCCATTGACATACAGTACTCTCTCTTAAATTAACAATTTTAAATGCTTTTTTGTTTTGCATGTTACACAATTGGCTCTTTCATGAAAACGAATGGTTCTATGGAAACATCAGATCAGTGCTCTGTGATGGCCAAAATCCATTGTGAGCGCTAGTAAATTATTAGGAAGAGAATAGAGAATAAAAGATACTGTTATGCCACTGCCATACAGTTCTAAAACTGTTTCTTGCCAACTTCCTCCTCTACTCCTTCACTGCAAAAAAGCTATAGCAGGATTGGAAAACATATGGACAAGGTCAACAGTGAGGATAAAAGGTATGGAAAGTCTCTGTATGTGATCAACTAGACAAGGACTTTTCAGTTTAGGATGGAGGTGACTGAAGTCACGGAAAAGGTATGCAAAAAGCCTGTGAAATCAAAACAGTCTGGGCAGAGAGAGGGTGCAGGTCACTACTTCTACCAAAAAACCCCTAGGAGCCATCAAATAAGGCTAGTAGGTAGCAGGTTCAAACCAATCAAAGGAGGAGGTTCTTCACACAGTGTTAAACTATAAAACTCCTTGCCAGCTGTTGGTGAGAGCTAACTGTTTGCATGGCTTTGAAGGGACACGATATCGTGTAAGAGAGCAAAATCCATTCCCTGGTAAAATATAGATAACTTTAAATCCTTGATGCTGGAAGAGTATTTGGGGCACTTCATAGAATCATAGAATGGTTTGGATTGGAAGAAACCTTAAAGACCACCTAGTTCCAACACCCCTGCCTTGGGCAGGGACCCCTTCCACTAGACCAGGTTGCTCAAAGCCT
>NW_009611287.1:16057-16758 GCF_000690535.1 Cariama cristata
CTCAATTCACTCTCTGCCCAGCCTGTATTTGTGCTTTGGATTGCCCCCACCCATCTGCAGGACCTTGCACTCGGCCTTGTTGAACTTCATGAGGTTCTCATGGACCCACCTCTGAAGCCTGTCCAGGTCCCTCTGGATGGCATCCTTTCCCTCCAGCATGTTGACTGCACCACAAAGCTCGGTGTCATCAGCAAACTTGCTGAGGGTCCACTCAATCTCACTGTCCATGTTGCTGACAAAGACGTTAAACAGCACCGATCCCAATACCGACCCCTGAGGAATGCCACTCATCACCAGTCTCCACTTGGACGTTGAGTCGCTGGTCGCAACTTTTTGAGTGCGAACCTGCAGCCAATTCCTTACCCACTGAGTGGTCCATCCATCAAATCCATGTCTTTCCAATTTAGAGACAAGGATGTCATGCAGGACAGTGTCAAATGCTTTGCAGAAGTCGAAGCAGATGATGTCAGTTGCTCTTCCCTTACCTATCAACGCTGCAACCTCGTCATAGAAGGCCACTAAATTTGGCAGGCATGATTTGCCCTTGCTGGAGCCATGTTGGCTGTCACCAATCACCTCCTTATTTTCCATGTGCCTGAGCATAGTTTCCAGGAGGATCTGCTCCATTATCTTGCTGGGTACAGGGATGAGACTGAATGATCTGTAGTTCCTCAGGTCTTCCTTTTTCCCCTTTTTAAAAA
>NW_009611288.1:0-2698 GCF_000690535.1 Cariama cristata
ACCATAATGATTCTATGATTCTATGGGATACTATTGCAGATAGCCTGTTCCATCTCATGCAGACCCTTGCTGACACCACTGACCTTGCTGAAGCTCTACAACTCAATCAGCTGGAGGACTCACTCACTCTAGTCCTTTCTTTTCAGGTATTTAAGTTATGAGAAATTCCTATGCAAACTTTTTCCCGCGTGTCTTGGGCTCAGCTCTCAGATTTTATCCAGGTTCTCCTTGGGCTTTGTTGCTCTTAGAGACTTATGTATTTTATCACCATTTCTGCCAGCATAAACACCACTGTTTCAACAGTGGTGTTCTGTTCTGCTCTGTTCTCCCTGTTTTCCAGACTGTGTATTCCCCATCACTGCACTGCCTCCTCCCTGGTGCAGGCATGAACAGCCATAAGGCTCCACGGTACAGAGATAAGAGAAGTAACATGGATTAGAACTACACAGCTGCACACAAAACCAGCTTTGAGCTCAACACATGGATTTGGTAATACCAGAGCAGGAACAAACATTCAGGATAAGTTTTGCGCAAGCGCTGTCAGTGAAACTACAGCAATTCCTGAAGAGTATTTTTTTTTTCATTTACTTACTTTTTTCTAATCCAGGATCTGTAGGACCTTTTTCTTCAAAGTGAGTTCTTGCTATTCTTTTAAAGATCTTTAGCTAAGTCTGTCCTAGTGGACACTGCCTATCTTCCCTGAAGTTTTCATCTGTTCTAAGACATGTTTGAGATAAGAAGCAATCTTAGGTGATCTATCAGACACCACCTTTTCTAAGGAGATAAATCATCCTTTAAAACTAATACTTATGTCTTTAGAACACATTGTGAGGGGTTTGGTTTTTATGACAATGGGACATTCTTTGATGACGATAACCTATTAGAGAGGGATGGAATCCACCTGTCAAGAAGAGACACGGGAATCTTTGGCAGCAGGCTGGCCAACTTGGTGAGGTGGGGTTTAAACTGAAGGACTTGGGGGGTGGTGTCCAAAGCAGCAATGCTCACACCATCGCATCCACCCGGGGAATAAGCCAGGCCAACCAGAACAGTGACAAATGTTCCTTGGCTGCCTCTCAAGATGAGAACCAGAAGGTTAACCACCTCAGGGGTATGTGTGGCTACGGTGGATCCTCTTCCACCCCTCCTGGGAAACCTCCATGCTGCATTACCTCTCTGAAATGCCTGTACACCAACACACACAGCACAGGGAATAAACAGGAAGAATTCGAGATCTCTATGAGGTCGCAGGACCATGATCTCATTGCAATTACAGAGACGTGGTGGGATAGCTCACATGACTGGAATTCTGTCATGGATGGCTACGTACTTTTTAAGAGCGACAGGCCATCAAGGCGAGGTGGTGGAGTTGCTCTCTATGTAAGGGAACAACTGGAATGCATCAAGCTCTGCCTAGGGACAGATGAGGAACGAGTAGAGAGCTTATGGATGAGAATTAAGGGGCAGGCTCATATGGGTGACACTGTTGTGAGTGTTTACTACAGGCCACCTGACTAGGACAAGGAAGTCGATGAGGCCTTCTACAGACAGCTGAAAGCAGCCTCATGATCCGAGGCACTGGTTCTTATGGGGGACTTCAACCACGCTGGAAAGACAACACAGCCAGGCACACACAGTCCAAGGGGTTCCCGCAGAGCACTGATGATACCTTTTTGACAGAGGTGGCGGAAAAGCCAACAAGGAGAGGTGTGCTGCTGGACCTTGTACTAACAAAGAAGGACCGGTTGGGGATGTGAACAGTGGGGGCAGCCTTGGCTACAGTGACCATGAGATGGCGGAGTTCAGAATCCTGCATGGAGGAAGGAGGGCAACAAGTAGGATTACTACCCTGGCCTTCAGGAGAGCTAACTTTGGCCTCTTCAGGGACCTACTTGATCCCAGGGGTTAGGGCTCTGGAAGGTAGGGGGGCCCAAGAAGAGCTAGTTAATATTCAAGCACCACTTCCTCCAAGCTCAAGATCAGTGCATCCCCATGAGCAAGAAATCAAGCAAAGGGGGCAAAAGACCTGCATGGATGAGCAAGGAGTTTCTGGCAAAGTTCAAATGGAAGGAGGAAGTTTATGGAATGGGGAAAAAGGGACGGGCCACTTGGGAGGACTATAGGAAAGTTGTCGGAGTATGCAGGGATGTGACAAGGAAGGCTAAGGTCCACTTGAAATTAAATATGGCAAGGGGCATCAAATAAAACAAGAAGGGCTTCTACAAATACATCAGCAGCAAAAGGAAGAACAGAGAAAATGTGGGCCCTCTGTTGAATGAGGTGGGTGCCCCGGTGACAGGGGATACAGAGAAGGTGGAGTTACTGAACGCCTTCTTTGCTTCAGTCTTTACAACTAAGGCAGAACCTCAGGAATCTCAGACCCTGGAGGTAAGAGAAGAAGCCTGGAGAAAGGACAACTTTCCCTTGGTCAAGGAGGATCAGGTTAGAAATCATTTAAGCAAACTGGATACCCTCAAAGTCATGGGCCCCAACACAATGCACCCACAAGTGCAGAGGGAGCTGGCAGATGTTATTGCTGAGCCACTCACCACCACCTTCGAAAGGTCACTGAGAACATGAGAGGTGCCTGAGGACTGGAAGAAAGCCAATGTCACTCCTGTCTTCAGAAAGAGCAAGAAGGAGGACCAGAAAACTACAGGCAAGTCAGCCTCACCTCCATCCCTGGAAAAGTGATGGA
>NW_009611288.1:3138-3691 GCF_000690535.1 Cariama cristata
GAGCTCACGGCACCTGTGCAGCCATGCAAATGAGTCTCCAGCGCCAGGAGGAGTCCAAGAGACCCCCAACCACATAAAAAGGCGATCAATTGGTCCTCAGCCATGGGGTGTGCTCCTCCACCCTGGACACTGGTGGACTGACTGACCAAGAGGACTCCAATTCACAGACTGAGAAGATGTCACTGGATCCATGGGTGGTGATCCTCTCTGTTTTCTCCCTTTCTTTCTCTCTTTTCTCCTTCTATTCCTGATTTTTTATAAGTATAAGAACTTGCCTAGTCTTTCTGTTCCTTCTGCCAGAGTTTTAGGGAAATTTTGTAATAAAGTTAATTATTCTTTTTCTACCTCTGGAGAGCCTGTGGTTTCTCCCATGAATCATCTAGAGTATTGTAAAAGATCACGTCTTCCCACCCTTGCCGAGCGGGATGGGACACTCCCATAACATCCTCACAGGTAAACTCAGGAAGTGTGGGCTGGACGAGTGGACAGTGAGGTCGATTGAGAACTGGCTGAATGGCAGAGCTTGGAGGGGCGGGATCAGCGGGGCAGAGGC
>NW_009611288.1:3710-7986 GCF_000690535.1 Cariama cristata
ATACACCAGAAGGGTGTGCTGCCATTCAGTGAGAACTGGACAGGCTGGAAAGTTGAGTGGAGAGGAACCTCATGAAGTTCAGCAAGGGGAAGTGTAGGGTCCTACACCTTGGGAGGAATAACCCCATGCACCAGTACAGGCTGGGGATTGACCTACTGCAGAGCAGCCCAGTGGAGAAGGACCTGGGAGTCCTGGGGGACAAGTTGCCCATGGGCCAGCAATGCGCCCCTGTGGCCAAGGCGGCCAATGGTATCTTGGGGTGCATGAGGAAGAGTGTGGCCAGCAGGTTGAGGGAGGTTGTCCTCCCCCTCGATTCTGCCCTGGTGAGGCCACGTCTGTAGTCCTGTGTCCGGTTCTGGGCTTCCCAGTTAAAGAAGGAACTACTGGAGAGAGTCCAGCAGAGGGCAATTAAGATGATGGGGGGACTGGAGCATCTCCCAACCTTATGAGGAAAGACTGAGCGAACTGGGTCTGTTCAGCCTGGAGAAGAGAAGACTGAGAGGGGATCTTAATCAGTTCTTATAAATACCTTAAGGGTGGGTATCAAGAAGATGGGGCCAGACTCTTTTCAGTGGTGCCCAGGGACAGGTTAAGGGGCAATGGGCACAAACTGAAATACAGTTCCATCTGAACATGAGGAAGGACTTCTGTACTTTGAGGATGGCAGAGCACTGGAACAGGCTGCCCAGAGAGGCTGGGGAGGCTCCCCCCCCGGAAATATTTACACATTGCGATCCTGTGCAACCTGCTGTAGGTGAACCTGCTTTGGCAGGGGGGCTGGGCTGGGTGATCTCTGGAGGTCCCTTCCAACCCCAACCATTCTGTGATTCTGTGATTTTAACTATTTATTAAAATAGTAGGCAGATACCCGAGAAGAAAGAAGAAATCTTATTTCAAAGTGCCTTTTTTTTTTTTTCATAAACGCAGTATTTGTACAATCAGCTTGAGTTAGGGAAAAATATTTTAACAATGTTTGGGAAATCCTTAGACAACATATTAAATATAGCACAGCAGCTTCAAAGTGCATTTTCATCTAAAAATATTTAGCCCCTTGTTTGGAAAAGTGGAAGCAAAATTCTTAATCACTGCTGGAGACTCTACTGACCTCAAGATTTTAAAACAAACCCTGCAAGGAACTTGCACACTGGTACAGAGCCAAGAATTTGTTAGCAGCCCAGTTTGACAGCTGACCTGTGACAAACCCAGCAGCATTCCAGCACAGGTTTCAGAATTTTCTGTATACCAACCAGTTCTTAGGCCTGTACATACATACCATCGACAATCAGAGTGATATCTGTAAACTGGTCCTGCTCACGTTGTTCATTCAGTCTATCCAAAATAACTTTATAGTGTTCAGGGAATTCCTGGATACATTCCATCGTTTCTTCAGCTTCCATGGCAAAAATAGCAGCCTGCAAAAGAGAGTAAGAATCCTGCACCACTCAGTAAATACTATGCACAGTCAGGTTAGTATACAAACATGATCTAACTAGCACTTTTCAGGGACTAAAAACCAATAGAAACACTAAACTTTCTTGATAACAGGTCTACCTGATTTTAGCTGATAGGTATGGAACGGTACTGTTGACAATGTGAAATATTGCCTTATTTACACAGTGCAAAAACAGTCAAAGTGTATTTCTGTATTCTACAGATTCAGCAGGGACCCACCTCCCTTAAAGCAAATACTATAGGGATGTAACATCGCCAAAACTAACTACTCAACAACAACTCAGCAGCATGATGTCAGAATCTTTATACAGTTACTTCTCACAATTCTATCAGTCCATTTGGTGGAAGAACAGTTCTTAAAAGTTTCTTGTTTAAGTCACATTTTGCATCTAGTGAACACAAGATGTTTACTTCCTTTAAATAAGGATGTGACAAAAGCAGCACTTTTCAGCTTCTGTGTACAGAGGAGTTGCCAGCGATTTAATGCGCTGTCACACCCAAGAGCAAAGAGTGTGTTATTCACTCAGCCTAATAACACTTCTTCCCCTGCAAGGTGAAATACTGTTTGCCAACTTTTTGAAAGAGGCAGATACACTTGTAATCTGAAGGCCTTTCCTCCCTTACTTACACAACAAACATAGTTGGCGGGGGGAGTTGCAGAGGTTCTCAAACCTGAAGAGGTTTAGCACAACTCTGTGCCTGTAGACAAGACACAGATGTTAGTCTGCTGTTTATGCAAAAGAACCTCTGGAGGGAGCCCAGGGGCTTCAATGAAAGGATTTCACAGATTAACTCCAGCCAAAATTACTTCAGATCTGTGCAGCAGTACTCATCTTCAACTCCCACATTCACATAGGTCACACTAAGAACCCAGCACAAAAACCAAAGACAGTTCAAAGTCACATTAGCACAGAAACAATTTTTCTTTTCACAGTCTAATTGACTTTGAAGAACATGTGGTTTCTGACTAGGCTTGAATGATTCTTAAAGGAATTTGAGACGTACCCTTCACTACATTGTTATACTTAGTAGGGACAAAAGGAGGAAAGTCAGGGGAGCAGCCACTATCAAACCAAACACTGAATATAGAGATGGCAATTTCTGGCGTGGCAAAGGAGCAATTTTCTTCAGAGTGAGAGAAGAAACTAGAGAGCAGGCACTCCCTGACTTCTGGTGCAGATTCTTTTTGTGTGTGATTGGAATTGGCAAGTCCTGAGCGCAAAACTGTTCCTTACATGTACTAACCACATCTGAGCTGATGACACCATGCATGCTAACTCCCCTGTCAATGCTATGTAAATTCTACCTCACTTATAACAAACACACATACGGGTATATCAGGTTTGATAGAAGTAGAGAGGAGAATTACCCAGTTATGATAAAAGCAAAATTATTTTCTTACGATTAACAGACATCATGTAAAGGAAATTGTGGAATTCCTATTTTAATCACAAAACACTCTTTCTACCATCTCAGAAAAACTGGCCCACGGAGAAGTCATTTTGCCAACAGAACGAAATATAAGAGTAGAAGCAACCACTTATGGAAGTCTAGCTCTACCTGCTATTACTGCTTTGCCAAGCAGATGCAGAAATACCTATTAGGGTCTTCAAGGGGACAGAGGAGACCATCCTGTCAGGGCAAGGGGGAAGGTGAGGTGGAAAGGAGCAGATGCTGCTGCTGCATTCACTTCACCTCATCTGTAATGATGGGTCTAAGACAGATGACCAGCAGCTCCTGCCTTTCTCTAGTCATCTGGTATTCCACATAAAGTCTAACGTGGGAAGTCTCACATTGTCAGCCACTAACTTCACTGTTTAATTCTTCTTGCTAATTTTTGACACATCGTAAAAGGACAGATGATTTGCAGTTAAAAGCATAATTCCTTAAAAGTTAAAATAATTTTGACCTCCAACTCTCATGATTTCCACCTACCCAAATGCAATTTACTTCCAAATTGAATGTTTGTGGGGATATCTTACCAAAACAAACCTCAATAGAGTAACCTCCCCCTACCAAATCCAAGCATTCTTTTGAAGTTTCTGTCTTTCTCAGAACACTTAAAAAACATGAATAAGAAAAAATACAACTTATGATAGTTTGTCATGAATTAACACAGAACTACTAAAAAGTGTGAATTTATTGCCTATCTAAATGCAACTGCAGCATTCATTGACTATTATTATTTTAAAAACTCAGAGACATTGCAGAAGAAAGTCCAATAGAACAGCATATATTCAATAAGAGCATGACTGCTTTGGAGGAAGTGAAAGGTTCCGTTGGGAAGAAGCCAAGGAAGGCAGATAGAAGAAATCCAAGTTGCCACATACGAGTAGGCTCAGAGACGAGTGATGTAAACCAGACTACTTCAGCTGTTTACCTTGATTTTCTTGGAAGATACAGTCAACTACTGACTTAACCTTATCAGCTTGTAACCCTGGATGCATCTCACACGATACACATATGATTTGCAGATCTGTTTTTATCAATCTACCTCAATGAAGCCATCTTATTATTACTATTCTCCTGGATTACAACAGGAACTCCTTGTATTTGAGGCACTAGACATTTGTTTTCTTTGCCTGCATGGATCATACACGAATGCAGGCAGAGCAGTGTTACAGCAATTGAGATGACCTGGAGGAGCAGACTGAGCACCGGCCAAAACCACCACCATGGCGCTGCAGCCATCTCAGGAAAGGGGGATCTGAGGGGCATTTGGTAGGCAACAGCAGTGGTTGCTTCCAGATACACAGAGGCCGGAACTTCTTGTGCACTTTGCTGCGTATTTTTGCTCAAAAATAACAACCGCAGAGCAAGGACG
>NW_009611289.1:0-7640 GCF_000690535.1 Cariama cristata
GACTGTGTGGATCTGATGACCTGGCACATGAGACCCACAGGAGTACCACGGTCTAGTAGACACCAGTGCACAGGGTACCTTAATGCCATCAAGCTATAAAGGGGCAGAACCCATCTGATTCCAACAGCTAACTGTGTTGGAGGCTGAAGTGAGCCTGACTGGGAACGAGTGGCAAAAGCACCCCATTGTGACTGGCCCAGAGGCTCCCAGCATCCTTGGCACAGCAAGGACCCAAAAGGGTACCAGTGGGCTTTTGGTATAGCTGCCTTGGAGACAGAGGAAATGAAACAGCTGTCTACCTTGCATTGCACACTCTCTTGGAGGACCCTTCTGTTGTGGGTTGCTGAGGATCGAAGAACAGGTGCCGATCGCCACCGACAACAATATCGCACCAACCAAGAGCCCCTGATTCCCATCCATAAGCTGATTCATCGACTGGAGAGCCAAGGGGTGAGCAGCAGGACTCGTTCACCCTTTAATAGCCCCATACGGCCAGTGTGAAAGTCTAATGGAGAATGGAGACTAACAGTAGAGTAGCGTGGCCTGAATGAAGTCACGCCGCTGTTGAATGCTGCTGTGCCGGACATGCTCAAACTTCAATATGAATCAGAGTCAAAGGGAGCGAAGTGGTATGCCACAACTGATATCTCTAATGTGTTTTTTTCAATCCCTTTGGCAACAGAGTACAGGCCACAGTTTACTTTCCCTTGGAGGGGCGTCCAGTACCCCTGGAATCGACTGCCCCACGGGTGGAAACACAGCCCCACCATTTGCCATGGACTGATCCAGACTGCGCTGGAACAGGGTGAAGCTCTGGAACACCTGCAGTACATTGGCGATATCATTGTGCGGGGCAATACACATGTGGTAGGTTGACCTTGACTGGACACCAGGTGCCCACGAAGATGCTCTATCACTCCCCTCCTCAGCAGGATGGGAGAGGGAAAAAACAAGATGGAAGAAAAAGCTCGTGGGTCAGGATAAAGGCAGTTTAATAAAGCAAAAGCAAAGGTCATGCATGGAAGCAAAGGAAAACAAAAGATTTATTCTCTACTCCCCATGAGCAGGCGATGTCCAGCCACTTCCTGGGAAGCAGGGCTTCAGTATGGGCACTGGTTGCTCCAGAAGACAAATGTAAATAACAAATGCCCCTCCTTCCTCCTCCTTTCTCTTAGCCTTTATTGCCGAGCAGACATTATATGGTATGGACTATCCCTTTGGTCAGCTTGGGTCAGCTCTCCTGGCCGTGTCCCCTCGCAAGACCTTGCCGACCTCCAGCCTGCTGGTGAGGGGGGATGTTGGAGAGACAGCCTTGATGCTGTGCGAGCACTGCTCAGCAGTAGCCAAAACACTGGGGTGTTATCAACACCTTTCTAGGTACCAACACAAAGCGCAGCACTATGAGGGCTGCTGTGGGGAAAATTAACTCCATCTCAGCCAGACCCAACACAATAGCAGAAGTTTTTGAGAAAGGGAAGAAAATAGTCTGAATCCTTCTGAAAGCCCATTTTGCCATAAAACAAAGTCAGGTCAAGGGATCTGCACAGGACATCCAGTTTTTAGGAACAAAATGGCAAGATGGACGTCATCAGATCCCAATGGATGTGATCAACAAAGTAACACCTATATCACCACCAACTAGTAAAAAGAAAACACAAGCCTTCTTAGACGTTGTGGGTTTTTGGAGAACACACATTCCAAATTACAGCTTGATTGTAAGTCCTCTCTATCAAGTGACCCAGAAGAATGATTTCAAATGGGGCTCTGAGCAATGAGAGGCTTTTGAACAAATTAAACAGGAGATAGTTCATGCAGTAGCCCTTGGGCCAGTCCAGGCAGGGCAAGATGTAAAAAATGTGCTCTCCACCACAGACAGGGAGAAGAAAGGGTCTCCTCTACACACCATGCAACTGATGCCACACGGAGTAAGTGGGTCACACTGGTCACACAATGAGCTCGAATAGGAAACACCAGTCATCCAGGAATTTTGGAAGTGATTATGGACTGGCCAGAAGGCAAAGATTTCAGAATGTCACCAGAGGAGGAGGTGCTGAAGAGGCCCCACTGTATAATAAATTATCAGAAAATGAGAAGAAATATGTCCTATTTACTGATGGGTCCTGCCATATTGTAGGAAAGTATCTCAGATGGAAAGAGGCTGTATGGAGTCCCCTACAACAAGTTGCAGAAACTGTTGACAGAGAAGGTGAATTGAGTCAGTTTGCAGAGGTGAAAGCCACCCAGCTGGCTTTAGACATTGCTGAACGAGAAAAATGGCTAATAGTTTATCTCTGTAATGACTCATGGATAGTGGCAAATGCCTTGTGGGAGTGGCTGCAGCGACGAAAGCAGGGCAACTGGCAGCAGAGGTAAACCACCCAGGCTGCTGCATTGTGGCAAGATATTGCCGCCTGGGTGGAGAACCTAGTTGTGAAGGTACATCATGTAGATGCTCACGTAGTGGCCAAGAGTTGGGCCACTGACGAACATCAAAACAACCAACAGGTGGATCAGGCTGCAAAGATTGAAGTGGCTCAGGTGGATCTGGATTGGCAACAGAAGGGTAAATCATTTATAGCCCGATGGGCCCATGACACTTCAGGCCATCAAGGAAGAGATGCAACATATAGATGGGCTCGTGATCGAGGGGTGGACTTGACCACGGACACTATTGCACAGGTTATCCGCGAATGTGAAACACGTGCTACAGTTAAGCAAGCCAAGACATTAAAGTATGGAGGATGATGGCTGAAATATAAATATGGGGAGGCCTGGCAGATTGACTACATCACACTCCCACAAAGCCCCAAGGCAAGCGCCATGTGCTTATAATGGTAGAAGTAACCACTGGATGGCTGGTAACATATCCTGTGCTCCATGCCACTGCCCGGAACACTACCCTGGGCCTTGAAAAGCAAGTCTTGTGTGACATGGCACCCCAGAAAGAATTGTGTCACACAATGGGACTCAGTTCTGAAACAACCTCATAGACACCTGGGCCAAAGACCATGGCACTGAATGCGTATATCACATCCCCTATCATGCAACAGCCTTTGGAAAAGTCAAATGATACAGTGGACTGTTAAAGACCACGCTAAGAGCAATAGGTGGTGGGACCTTCAAACATTGGGATACACATTTAGCAAAACCCACCTGGTTAGTCAACAGTAGAGCATCTGCCAATCGGGCTGGACATGCCCAGTCAAAACTTTTATGTGCTGTAGAACGGGGATAAAGTTCCTGTAGTGCACATAAAAAATACGCTAGGGAAAATGATCTGGGTTATTCCTGCCTCAGGCAAAGACAAACCTGTTTGTGGGATCACTTTTGCTCAAGTACCTGGGTGCACTCGGTAGGTAACGTGGGAGGATGGGGAAGTCTGATGTGCACATCAAGGGGATTTGATTTTGGGTGAGAATAGCCAATGAATTAAATTGTATGATGTTAATTCCTGTATGTATATTATCACTTCTATGTGGTTATATGTCCATCACCGCACTGGGCACCTCATGGCACCCATCTCTGCGACTCTGGATTCGAGGACCTGAACCCAACTCCATTTCAATCGCCATATCAAGGGCATTACAGTAAAAATCACCCAGATTAATGAAGAATGAACTTTGATGAAACCAGACAAGTGCAGTGGTGATGGAATCGGAACTGGCTTCAGCATGCAAAAATTGCCACACACCGTCTTTCTCACCTTGGAGGACTGTTATGACAGATGGAGCCCAAAGTCACGGACTAAATGTACTCAACAGAGATTTTACAGGGATGGACCACAGACTAAGGGAATTATATCTGTGTATATGTATCAAAAGACATGAAAGCATCAGTCAGTGGGTGGTGAGCAATTGTATTGTGCATCACTTGTCTTTGTTGGGTTTTATTCCTCTCTCTCTTTGTTATCTCCCTTTTCATCATTTATTATTATTATTATTATTATTATTATAATATTTTATCTTATTTTATTTCAATTATTAAACTGTTCTTATCTCAACCTATAGGTTTTACCTTTCCAATTCTCCTCCCCATCCCACCGGTTCAGGAGGAATGAATGAGCTGCTGCATGATACTTAGTTGCCGGTTGGGGTTAAACCATGACACCCAACAGCATGCAAAGTTAGCCACCAAACACCGTCATTTTCCTTCCCTTGGCTGACCCCCGTGTGGATGCCCTTTTCTTAATGCAAGACCTTCAGCACTGAGTATCACATTGGCAATGAACTGTGCAAACCTGACAGCTGAAGGCAGAATTGTTCCTCCTGAGCCAGAGCAGGCACTTTGTCAGCTCCCTGCCAATGACTAACGCAGCAGGTAACCTTTTCTTTCTTTGTGGGGCCTTTCCAAAAGGATTCAAAACATACATCAAGCTTTACTAATGCTGTCACTCCTCCCGCAGAGGTGCTCTCCCTCAAACCTACTTTCTCTCATACAGAAAGAAGGGCTTTCCAGAAAATGATGCCACACCTATGATTAGACCTGAGATACCAAGTTGTGACCTGCTGATGGGAAGGCGACCTAGCAAGCAACCACCTAACAAATAGACCTCTGCCAGGGTGACACAAGATACATCAACTAGTCAACGGTTAAGGTTATATATGTGGCAGTTTGCAAAGAGCTCTATCAACTGCATCGACAGGAAGGAGGGGAAATTGCACAAAGAACAAACCAAGTACTTACCATTCACTACTAATTTCTGAATAAATGATTTTTTTTTTTTAAATAAACGACTTTGCAAAAGAAATTTCTTCTTCCACCCCCACCCCCCCTCCGGTACAGTCACAGATGTGTGGGGTCCTTTGCTTCCCCCTGCTGACACCTTGAAACGGCACAGGGTGGGCTGTGGCTCCAGCCAACCGTGGGAGTGGGGAAACTAATAAGGATGGGCTCTGCCGGCAAGCGCTCCCGCATCCCACAGCTCCCACGGTGCTGCTGCTGCTGAGAGGTGGGCGAGCGGGAGGCCAGAAAGAATAAAAGCAACTGAGCCCCCTCCTCTGCACCTCACTGCCCACGGACAGGGTCCCGGGGAGCCGAGCGTGTCTCTGGGGTCCCACCGGAGAGGACTCTCCCAGCTGGCTTTCACTGAAGCTGGATTTTGCAATTCCTCTGTCCGGTCTCCCACAGGCGCAGGTGAACGGATTTGGTACCCACAGCACTCACAGGTAAGCGGGGTTTGCTGGGAAACGGACGATGTGCCAGGATAAAAGCCAGTGTGGGGCTTTGTGGTTTGTTAGGAAGAAATCGGCTCTGGAAGAGGACTTTGCTCTCAATATTTTAGAAAAATAAAAAGAAACCCTTCCCTCCAGCAGACTTTAGAGAAGAGACCTTGCTCTGGAGGGGCTTGGTGGCCCACAGGCACCCGCCATGTCCCAGCAGGACCCCCCAGCAGTCGGGAGCTGTTGAGCGGGAACCGGGATCTTAGGAAGCCCCAGTGAGTCTGCCTGCCACGTTCATCAGCAAAGGATGGGGCACCTAAAGCTGGGAGAGGGCAGAGCTCAGTTTGAGAAGACTGAGCACCACAGGACAAGCGTGGAGGTGGCCTTGTTTGGGACGATGTATGGTGGAGCCAGCATGAAGCTGCCTTTTGGCTTCACCGTGGGACAGGATGCACCAGTCAGTCAGTGCTCCTCTTCTTTTGACTCATGTTAACCACATATTTAGAGTGAGAATAATGACCAGAAAAGTAGTTTAAAGTTAAAACTGGTTGAAATTACAAAGGAACTGGGATGGAGGGTCTGTGCTACAGAGACTTCTCACCGCTGCTTGTCAGGGACAAGGAACTGAGTCAGACCAGAAGGCAGCAATGTGGGACACAGCACGAGTGCCAGGCGGGCAGCAGCCAGCACGTCAGGGCAAACCTGGCCACCAGCCACTGGTGGAGAGGGCACTGAATGGGGAAGTGCTGGACAGGCTGGGGGAGGCACAGGGATGCTGTGGGTCTGCTATGGTGGGGTTGCAACCTGCCACCCCAAAAAGTGGCTGTGTGGAGAGGTCTCAGCCTCCTGCAAGGGGCTCAGAAACTTGTGTCGTGGTCGTCATCCGTCCGTCCGTGTGTCCCCGTCCCCCTCCCCCCTCCGCCTTGCTGACCCTTGTAATACAAGAGCAGGTCCGTTCATCTTGGGGAAATGACCCCAGGGAAGGACTAATGGGAGGAGTCCAGAAGTTGGCTTTGGTCTTTAACTTTTTTTTCCAGTTGTGGCTGAGTTTTCTGGTTTGCATGTGACTTTCCCAACTCAACAGCAACCCGGGAGCGGGCACTGTGCGGCAGGACATCCCCCTGCCTTTGCGTGCCGCCAGTCTTCATGCTGCACCACTTGCAGTTTCCTACAAGTTTCAGCAATTGTTTCCCTGTTTCAGCTGGGGAACAAAACTGTTCCCCAGCTGCCTGGCTGCTGAATTGCACTTTAGCATCCTCATGCATTGGCACACAGGAAAATATTCATCTTTAACACCCACAGCACCTTCTGCAGAATTACCGAAGAGCTGGGGGAAAGGGGCAACACCTGTTTATCCAGCAAGCATAATGACTTCTTTGAAGGATTTGTCAGTCCTGTAGGAGTCAAAGCCAATGTCTGAGGAAGGACTGAAACCATCAGCTGGTGGTTATGTGTGTTGTGTCCTTGTGGGAACACGTTTTGTGTGCAGCCATCATGAATTTGCTTTATCTCATCTCACCTGTTAAAACTGCTCGCACAGAGCTCTGATTCACAGTCGTTTCTGGGCTCCATCACTAGATGGTGACATGCTCCCAGAGACCGAGTCCTCCTTCACTGTCTTTTTCCTTTAGTGTAAAATAACAGTAAATTTAGACAAAACATATGTTTTACCCTCTGCTTACAGAAATACAGCATGCCCAGCCACACACAATTCTGCTCAAGATAATTTGGTATTCAATCAATTTCGAATATGGCATTGGTTTTGTTAACATGGTTTCTCTAAGAATTACTGCTATAAAAGTAATTCCAGTCATGAACATTTATATAAAGACTAGTATTACTGATCTCTGCATAATTTAGAACCTATTTGTCAGCAGCCAATGGCATACTCAAAACGAATGCCTGCTTGTGCACTTTCTAGGAACAAATCTGCACCACAAGTTTTGAAGTTTAAAATTAATGTGTCATTTGGTTGTGGAAACTACCATTTTCCCTTCCTCTTTCCTGTTTTCCCTGAGCATGTAACAGTGCTCATTTCCTTCCTTAAAATATTTGTCAATAGTTGCAGCCCAAAGGCACAGTATTTGCTCTTCTGAGGAAGGTTTGGTGGCTGGGATGAGGAATATGCACTCCCCAGAGGTCAGGCACTCGTATGTCATCTCCATTCCAGTCCATCGTTCAGTATTGATGGAGAGATGTCCACTGGGATTTGCAGGACTTATTATAGCAGTAACACCCATCAAATGCGGTTTGTGGCGTAGTATGAAGATGAGACCTGGAGAAGGAGAGCTAAAATTCATAAGACACCTGATGTGATGATGCACACACTAGAAACCTGGATATTTATGTCGGTGGCTGGCTGCTATGTACAAGTACCTCATCAGGGGTTACTGACCTGGTGGGATGTCCACGAAAGCCTCAGTCCCTGCTACTTTCTTGGCTGCTCACCAACCAATAAAGTCAGATGTGTCTCTATTCCTG
>NW_009611289.1:7671-20815 GCF_000690535.1 Cariama cristata
GGAAATAGAAACTGCAACGTCAAGGTGCAAGGAACAAACCCCGTCCCATTCCCCAGGGCAGCAGAGGGTCCTGTGCTGCTGCAGCTCATGGGTCTTTGGGCTTACAGGAGAAAGCAGGCTCCCAGGAGACAGTCAGCTCTGTTCAGTCACGTCTGGTAGGGCTTGGACAGGCTACGGAGGGGGGTATGGCCACATTTCAGCTGGGTGGTACAAGCCTGTCTTTATCTTCATCACAGGTCTGGGGCTGTGTGGTCCATAGTAGGCTCTAGGCCAGGTTGGGCTCAGCATTGCATGATGAAAAATCCCACCGGGGTGGGTTTCATGTCAGCTTAGAACAGAATGAGGCTAAGCTTAAAACATTGCTCTTTAATCACTAGGAAATTTAAAGAGGCTAATTTGAGGTATGTGCAGAAATGCAGCTTCCCCCATCCTGGCCTCCTCCGCACACACCTTCAGCTATCACACAGTTGCTAATGATGGTAGAGCTGCCGTGATCCTGGCCAGAGGCTGAGGCTTGGAGAAATGCGTGTGTGTGTGTGTGTGTGTGAGCCCTCCACACGCCCAGTGATGTTGGATGCTCCTTAACTGTCTGGTGCTGCCTGATGCCCAGGCCTTGGATGCCAAGTTGCTTGCTCATCCCTCACCTCACCTTGTAAAAATTCTTCTTTACAAAGAGCTACTTTCTAATCCAGCTACTTTTTTATCAAAGACATCTTGTTCAGGGCTTCCTGTGGTTTGCAGGTTTTATTCTATATTCTTCTTCAGAAACCTCCTCGACCTTAAAACTATTTTCAACCTCCCTCTTCCCTTTTTCTTTAGTTCATTTTTGCTCACTAAATAATTTTTGCTGAGGTTTGTGTAGTGAACCTTACCTGTTTCTTCATAACAGTTAAATACACTTTGTCCTGCCCCAATCCCAATCAAAGTCAAGATAGAACCTTTTATAGTTTTCAGGAAGGCAGCATTAATACATCTCCCCCAGCCTTCGTGTGACCCCAAAGCTCTAGCATCACCAGGAGGCAAGTCCAAAGCTGCTGGGGGGCATACCTGACCCTGGGTATGCCACACTGATGGCTGCTCTCTGGATCTGTGGATGCCTTGAGTTTTTTGAGGGTAGTGAAAGCCTGCTGAAGTGTGTGAATGCCCCTGAGCCAAGATATTTTGCAAGTTAAAGACACCTTCCATAACCATATTCATTTCTGTATCCCCACAGACACCCCAAGAGGCTCTTCACCATGACTGCCGGCCTGGAGAAAGCCTGCCACCGGTGCATATCTAAAATTGCCAGCAATGGTAAGGCAGTTCTGGTAGTAATCGCCTTCTGTATTTAATCAGCCCTGTTGCTAAGCCAGGTATAGAAAGGAATTAAGATGATACCAAGTCCCACCTGAATCTTCCACTGAAGTTTCCTTTTCTTCCCTCATTTCTGAGTTATCTCCTTTCCTACGCAATTTTGGGAGCTGATGGAGCGCACAATAGTAACTTTATCCTGATAGCACCTGCCTGCCGTGGTATTTGGATTATAGCAGACCAGTGTAAAATTTCAAACAAATAAAAATACCACCAAGTACCTAAATATGGGCTGCAGCGGACAATCTAAGCAATATAATGTGTTCGTCTCCTGTTTCAAGTGGTACCTTACATGTAGTCCAGCAGAAGCATCTGCAGGGAAAACCATCTGGTGAAAAGCAGCGCAGCCCACCTGGGAACAAACTCCTGCAATTCCTGCAAAGCAAAAGTGACGCTGGCCTGTGTGCTGCCATGGGGACAGGGACAGAATATGGTCAGGAATAGCCCTTCTTTCACCCAGAGACATTTGGAGCAGGGTCTTCTTCCCTCTGCTTGCCTGGCCCCTGGCACACCAGCCCCTCATAAGCGGCCCCGTGTTGTGGGTAGGAAGCATCAGTTCCCTGAATGGAGGTCTATTGTGTGACAGCCTGGGCTCACTCAGGCTTTAAAGCAACCGGTTTGTCCCACCCAGGGTGGAGGATGCCGAGGGGTGTAACGAGCCGAGAGCTCCCGGGCTGGGGAACGGGCTGGTTCTTTGCTTTCCGAGCACCAACACAGCAGAAAGCTGACCTGGGCTGGGGGCCGTGCAAGCTGCGTGGGGAGGCACAGGACAAATACGCTTCAGGGGTGGGTTTTTGCAAGACCAGGGAAGCAATATCGTTGGCAGGAGGTTAAAATACAAGGGTTTTAAAGCAGCTTACTCCTGCTGACTGCATCTCCTTTTCCCTCCCGAGTTGCAAGTGCCTTTTGCTTTCACTTCTAGGCAGCAGCATTTTCTAATTCCACTCAAACAGGAGAGGAAGAAAACCCCTTGACCACTCACTGTAATTGATACTTCACCCACACTAATTGCTGCATTTGCTAGTCTAAGGCTGTTACCTTGGGGTCTTTTAAATTCCTGCTTTTGGCTTCTCTTGAAAGGCTCTCAAAATTCAGAATGAACTTTTATTAATGATTAAGCCCCTTAACTCTTTGCTGCCTTACAACCCTTCAGAGAAAACCAGGCCAGGGGGACAGACAGCCGTGGCCTGGGTCCAAACCAGGCCCACCCGCAGGAACCTGGCACAGGCAGGGAAGGAGAGGACATTTTCGGGCCCACTTGTTCTTGCTCATCATTGCCCCAGGGGAAAGAAGGGATGGGGACGAGGGGTGAGGAGCATGCGATGCTCTCATCACCCCCCGACGAGCCCCCGGGAGTGGGACCGGGCTGGTGTGGGCTCCCTCACACCCCCCCAGAAAGGACGCGCAGGAGGGATCAGGGCCTGTTGGTGAATATCACAACAAAAGAAGGCAAAAGTGGTATTTTCTCTGATTTTTGTTCCTAGCGGTTACAAGCAAAATGTCACTGTTCCCTGTTGGTATTAAATTGTCATTGGGACTTCAATGATGACAGAGAAAATAAATGATCTTTCTGAAATTTTTTTGAAAGAAAAGCATTAGTTCTGATCTCATCTATGCTGCCTTACACCAGGAGCACCCTCTTGGGTACCGACAAAGTTACCCGTAAGTAAGGCAACTCAGAAATACTGTTCCAGGAAACTCATTATCTTTAGGTTTTCATTACATTTAAGTTCAAAATCATCTCAGCTTTAGCTATGGATCAGCTAGTGCATCCAAAATTGATTTTCTGTTCATTAAAATGCAAGCCCTCCTGAAGTGCAGTGACAGTTAATTTCACTTTTTCTCATCAACCTGTGTATATTTTTCAAAGAGCATTTCAGCATAGCCCCACATTTGTACCTATGGTCTCCTGATATTCAAATGACTCCGAAGAGTCAACCTACCTGTGCAGTATCATTTAAATTATTTTCATTCTTGGTACAGCAATTTAAGTTCAGAACATTAGGGCAGTATTTAATTAACTGACTGAAAAAAAGAAGGCTAATCCACTACCCTGGGCCTCTGGCAAAGCAAACTGGTGGCTCTTTAGGTAATGCCTGACTCTTGTTTTAAAAGTACATCTGGAAATTAATCACAAGGGCCAAATCCAGAACCTAGACCATGGCATAATTGTTCAGTGCCTAGAGGCATGGCATAAAATTCAGACAAGCCACTCTCCAATATTGCCTAACCACCAAAGCACCTACATCTACATCTGCATCATCTACATTTACATCTACATCTACACCTACATCTACATCTACATTTACATCTGCATCTACATCTACATCTATATCTGCATCTCCATCTCCATCTCCATTTACATCTACATCTACATCCTCCCCATCTTGAAGGTTCCCAGATTACTGGCACCTCCTTATTCTACACCATTTCTGATGAGAGCAGCATTGCTGGTGTCAGTGCTGGAACCTGGAACTTAAATTTTAGGTGGTGTGATATCTGGGTACCAAAGTACTATTTCACATAATACAACTTTGTCTAAGTAAAGACTGATGGCATGCAGCAAACAGCTGGTGGCCCTGAGCTTGGATTTGGTCTGCAAGTCAGTTTTACCACACTTCCCCTGCCTCCTACGGTGGCTTTGCACTGGGACTGGAGACCTCCATGGGAATGGCTGTTCCTTACACTGAATCCTCCAGCTGTTGAGTAGTTTGGTCAAGGGAATAAATCACCCCAGAGGTAGGATTCCTGCCATTCATCCCAAGAGACTATTCCATCAATATATCTCCTTGCTATGGCACTTAGCCTCATGGACAGAGCAATCTTTGTTTCTGTTCAAATTCATCTCATGTCTCTACCTTCACAGTTCTTTGGATCACTCACAGGTCCTTTTTTGAGTGCTCAAACCTTGCTGTTATTTTCTCCCATTTGGCCATTGGCTAGCTAAATTGAAGAGATTTAATTCTTTTCCTTCAAAGTTAGTTCATTCAAGTCTCTTCTGCATATCCCATATGATGCGGTGACATTTTCCTGTCACTCAAAAGCCCAGAAAGACACGCAGTATCCGCAGCTACCAAACCCATGGGCAAACTCATCTGTAAAAATGGTCTGTAAAACCTGTATGACTGGAGCTGGTTCCCCAGAGAGATCCATTGCGACTTGCTTTGCCACCACAGTGCCCACACACACTGCATCCTTTCTGTTCTCCAAGTCCCTATCAATACTGCAGGGGATGCCTGCAGATACTGTGAACGGATAAAACGTGGATGAAAATATCTGCTACCCATCCGAACTACAGCCTGTTACATTGCCAGTGTCCATGCTGCTGTACAGCACACCTTGACACTGCTTGCTAAGCTTGTGGACTACCATCTGCATCTGCCTCAGGGCATGATCAGTCCTGGGGACCGGGCCAACCGACCCAAATTTGCTCACATCCAGACTGCTGAGAGTCAGCCCCCTTCACAGCAGCGTTCCCACGGGGTGTCCGAAGGGAGTACTGTGAGTTTACACCCCGTGTTTCGCTCCTCAGCTTGCTCATGGAGATAAATCCTGGGGTAATTGCAGAATTTGTTTGGAAGCTGGTAGCATCTCATTCAAAAAAAAAATCCTTTTTTATAAGGAATCTGACAGGCTATAGAACAAACAATATTTGGGAGTGATGGTAATATGCACAACAATTCATTTATTACTGTATTTATTACTAGAGAGCTTGTCACACACTCTACTGAGTAGGTTGCACTACAGCTGTATTAGCATACTACCTAAGGAGAGTGGGTAGGTTGAGATTTATATCATAATCACTTCTGAAAATCCCACGAGGATTCTTCTTACCTGAAAAGAAAGAAACTTTTCAAAGTAAACAGGACCAGCCTGAGCTGATTTGAAACTTCCAACTGCTTGGAAAAAGCATGGCAGCGAAATAAAGTCTGAGGAGCCCACAGGTGTATTGGTGTCACGTCCAACATTGCCTCCAGATCCATCCCACACGCCAGAGGACAACCCATCTGCTGCGTGCCCTGAGGCCGGGCACTTACCTGGGGATGGAGAACAAGGGAGTAGCAGAGGGAAGGGAGGAGAGCTGCAGTGCAGGGGCATGGCTACGGAAGATGTAATGGCTCAGACGTCAGAAAGAAAAGAGACCATGATGTGCAACCATAATGTTAATGGTGATTTCAAGCTCATCTGCTTCTGTGCAGAGACCCTGGCAAAAGTAACAGCAGATTGAGATCAGCTGACCATCCTGCTGGGCAGAAGACACAAAAATCTGCACCTACTGATGCTGTTTTGTGCCCTCAGATTTCAAGGAATCATAGAATCATTATGGTTGGAAGAGACCTCAAAGATCATCAAGTCCAACCGTATACCCGATGCCACCATGCCCGCTAAACCCACTAAACCATGTCTTGAAGCACCACATCTAGATGTTTTTTGAACACCTCCAGGGATGGTGACTCCACCACCTCCCTGGGGAGCCCGTTCCAATGCTTAACGACTCTAACAGTGAAGAAGTTCTTTCTAATGTCCAGACTGAACCTCCCCTGGCGCAACTTGAGACCGTTTCCTCTTGTCCTATCGCTAGTTACTGGGGAGAAGAGACCAACCCCCGCCTCGCTACAACCTCCTTTCAGGTCATTGTAGAGGGTGATCAGGTCTCCCCTCAGCCTCCTCTTCTCCAGACTAAAATGTGTAAGATATACAGCTTCTCTTCCTCTGTTGTGATCCCAGACACGAGCTCTTCACCCATTTCCCGTCACATCAGGACTCGCTCGTTAGTCCTGCTTTGGAGGACCGATGCCTCCCAAAGCAGGACTTTACCAGTGCCCCACGCGCGCCACCCTGGCAGCACAGAGCAAGGGGCTGTCCTGCCCGATGCCCTGATACCAGCTTCACGGAGCCCATGTCCTTCCAAGCCACGTCCAGAAACACTTCCCTCACCCTATTGTGTTTTCAGAGACTACCAATCTTTTTTTGCTACTTTTTCTAGGAATGGGTCCAGGGAATTCTCTCACCAGCCTGTGAGGCAATATCCAGTGACTTAAAAACATCACAAGCCTCACACGTGAAACTGCACAGTGTCCTCTCTGCTGAGCTGTGCTACCCTGCGGCAAATACCATTTTCTTGAACAATTTGTCTTCGGACCAGAACGGGGCAGCAAAACCCAGACAAATCCAGGCAGAGAGTGCGTGTGTCCTGACTGAGCAGCATTTCTGTGAAAACCCCACACGTTTCAGGGAAAACAGTCTTTAGTGCTGCTAGCGGCATTGAGAGCGGCTGCGGAGCCCTGCCAGTTGTGTAGTCAATTGTTGAGAGTCTCACTTTGTTAAACACGGATCTGGAAGCCTTCCCAGACTATGCATCTGCCCCTCCAATTCGAGACCTAAGAGGCTGTAGCTGAATGGGGAGATAATGAGTAAATACATTCCCAGTGACTACTTTGGGAGGGGAATTAATGAACCATTATCTTTTTCTCTTGAGCTCCGAGCGGTCCCTACCTCCCATTTCTCCCCCTCAAAATCAAACTATCGGGTAGATGCTAGACACAAACAAACATGGACACCTGTGTGCCAGATGCTCAGCCCCACATATACATGGCCTCCCCAAGCCTTTTACAGAGCCTACTGCAGCATCCCTCCCCGGGGGTCAGACAGACCACGCGTTGTACAATTAAGATATGACATGATGCCTCCTCCTACCAGGCTCCTGAGTACTTGCCCGTACACCAAGGGCAGAAACAGGAGGCGACTACGAAACCACAGGCAGAGGGGTGATGCCGCTCCAAGAGCTGCGTCGCAATGACAGAACTTCTGGCAACACCAGGCCGTTGATGCAACTCCTGCAGACCCAAACTGCGCTCATTCGGATACCAGATAAATGAGTTGCCCAGGCTGTGGGCACTATTTGCAGGTGATGTTCAGGGGTGTGTTGGAAGCCCAACTCAGCTACAATTCCATCACTTCCGAATATGAAAATAATAGTCTAGATAATGTAACAGCAAGAGGACCTAGCATGAAATGTGACACGTGGTGAAAAGGGAGGCTCTAGGCTGAGTTGTTCTAATGAGAGGCTGTCAGTGTTTGAAAGAGCTTAGTCAAGTGTAGGACACTATTCAAGCAGAGGAAAAATTTCTGTACTGTGCAGCATTCAAGAGACAGGAGAGCCTCAGCAAAAATGTGTGTGTGAGAGAGAGACCGGCCGATGGGGAGAGGAGGAGGGGGTGGCACAAAGGAACAGAAGTGCTTTCTTCAGCTCAAAATATCTTCAGTCTCTACCAACTCACAGAGATAACAAACATTCTACTTCTGAGAAAGAAAGATGTCTCTCAAGCACTGAAGTGTAAGATCCTCGTTCTCTGTGAAGAAAACATGAGCAGCGTGTGGGGGATGGTGCGTTCTCATGAAAAGTGTCTGCGAGTCAGAAAGCCTGGTGGATCTGCCCTGAATTTTGATGCCGCTCCTATGTCCTCTGTCTCAGTTTCTCCTGTTGTAAAATGGAGTCAACGATGTTTCCCTTTTCCTCTAAGGCACCCTGAGGGTGATGTTTTGGCAGTGCTGCAGCGCTTCCCAGAACAGCACTGTACGCAGGGTGCTAGCCGTGTCCCTGCTCCTGCGCGGCGAGGAGGAGATGCCATTTGCCTTGCAGAGGTTGCAGTTCTCTGGCACAGGGAACCGTGTCACATAGTTTGCCTGGGGAAGGCCTGGTCCAAAACCAACCCCGAATGCTTGCTCCAAGAATTTTTTGTAAGCCTCCAAGGAGACATCCTACACCTTTTCTTATCCATGCCTTTCTCAGCCCCTCTGCAATCTATGCCCACCACCACTTACCACCCTTTTGCCTCCTTAGGCATCCACTTGCAGATTGAGCCATTTGCAGAAGCAGACGCTTGCCACAGACTGTCCTCATTATGTTTTACTCTCATTTTGCAGGGCAGCATTTCACTTTAATAGTGCCAAGTGTTCATGATTAGGCACAGAGGTGACAGCTCGTGTAAGGCAGGCTGCTCACACTGTTCTTGACGCTATTGTTTCTCACTTTCTGCAAAGGTAAGCGTTCATCCTCTGCAGCATCAGGCGGTGCTGGGAAAATATCAGGGCTCAGATACACCAGCAGCTCTCTGGGGAGTAACTAAGCACCTCAAATCCACTCAGCTGCGGGAACAGTCTATGTGCACCCCTAAGAGCATCCGTCCACGCAGCTTAAGCTGATCTACGCCAATGACAAGTCCCACTCCTTGCAGCTGGACTGCTGCCTTTGTGTTCATGAGCCGAGCTGGGTCGGGGAGTTGGACCAGCCAGAAACTATTCGCATCTGCAATAAAGACAGTTTATTTAGCTATCAGTGAAAACTAAGTGGAATGGCATTAAAGCTGCTATTTGCTTAGCAAACAGATACGGCTCATCAGTTGCCATGGATTAGCTGATGCAAAGTTACTTGTTACTGCACAGTCACCTGGCAGTGCCTCTGAAGCTGATGGAGGCTAAGACAGCAGTGGTTGAGTTTTTGCCCTTGCAGTAAGAGAGCCAGAAGTAGTAGCAACAAAAGCAGTTTGTGTCTCATTGCTTTTTCCCTGATACAAGGACTAACAATGTATGGGTTAAAAAATGGAAGCTTGAGCTCCGGCAGAGCGATAAACCACTTGTCAGTTCCATCAACTCAAATGCTGCACCATAAACACGGTATTCCCACCCCATCGAGTGCACTGCATTTCTTGCTACACAACTTTATGGATAAACAGCATCTGTAAAGCATTGGATGGAATTGCTGGTCTCTAAACTTCAACCAGCCCCAATAACACTGTCTTTCTTTTCTCATTCACAGCATGCTTTATATTTGGGCTCCTCGCTTTCCTTGCCTTACCACTGTCCATGACTTTTACAGGTGAGTTGACTACTAAAGCAATTTAAAAATAGGAACTTCTCGGCAGTGTGTGGCAGGTTAACACATCTGGTGGGAGAAAGGAGTTAGAAAACTTAAAGTTTCCAACTGTTAAACCTGTGTGTTGGTACTTTAGCCTCAGACAGAATCCCAGCCCACACTGCATGGCGGAGAGGAAGCAGTGCTTGAATGCTGACCTTATTTGTCTTAAATACCCCTCTAGTGTGTCTTACCTCAACACAGGGCTCTGTCTGTGGGAGGAAGCTCAGAATCCGACACGTGAGAAGATTTCATTAATCAGGATCCCTCTGTATTAACTGCACTGCAAAGATCTTAGAAGCATAGGGCTGGAAGAGAAGAAGAGATGATCTAGGCTGCTATTTCTCCACCTTTTTGAAAGTGAGACCTGTTTTTTGGCTGATTTGTCTCTGTGTAAGCCCCCAAAGGCTGGATTTACGAGTAGCATTTCAAGATCAAATATTTAAGAAAGGAAAGGAAAATTCTTTGAGCTGCAGAATTTTATACATTTTCAAACTGCATAAGGCTCTTCTTTTCTCAATCATCACCTTTTCCTTACCATTAACATAGACTTTTTTTTTTCCTAACCTGAGCGTTTTCTAACACTTCATTGCTTCCTTTGGGCCTTTCACATCCTCCATATGGGTTGCGACCCCCACTTGAGAAACATTGGTAGAGACACCAGCCCACCTCTGCTTTCAGACAGGCTCACATGCTCACGGCATCCCTGGCAGATGTCTGACTTACCCTTGCTCAAGGAAATTCCACAGCTTCCCAAGGAGCCTATATCAGCATTTTATTGCTCTCACAGACAAAATATTTTTCCCCATATCCAGCCTAAATCTTCCCTATGGCAAATGAATCAGATGACAGCCTGTCCTACCCACCGTGGTCACAAAGACAGATTGGTCACCGTCCTACTCGAGAACCTTTGAACTGTTTGAAGGCTGCTATTATAACCCCACTCTATCTTCTCTTTTTTCCAGAGATCTCAAAAACTTACTTCTTTCATCCTGACCTTGCAGGTCACTGTTTCTGTAGCTTTTTTTTTTTTGCATTTTTGCCTCCCTCTTTGGCCTCTGGCCAATGTAACTTTTTTTTTCCCCCCTCAAAAAAGGCAAAAAAAAAGACAGAACACAGGACTCCAGCTGACTCCAGCTGAGACCTGAGGAATGAGCAGTGCAGAATAATTAGCTCCTCTGTTTAACGTGTAGGATTCCCGTAAACACACCTCAGAATGAAAGATGCTCTCTCTGCACCAACTCATTGGCTCCAATTTAGTTTATGGTGCATTGTAAGCCTAGATGGTTTTTGGCAGTGCTGCTCCCTATCAGATATTTCTGATTTTTTATTTACATTGAAGTTTTCTCTCCTGTATGCAGAGTTCAGCTTTATTGGCTGCCACCTTGTAGATTTTGGATGTCTTTTTCCAGTGTATCAGATCACTCTGAATTTTAAGTCCTGTCCTCAAGAGCCCTAACAATCATTCCAGACCGGTGCCCTTGAGAAATTGTTCACCTTCTGCCCCATTATTCATGAAAGACGGTGCAAACGAACTCCACATGCAGATGCTGTGGGTAAGATGTACCCCACCTAGATTTGGACTGTACGCATCTGTAACCAGGCTAAGTGCCATGTGTTGCCCTTGCAAGCAGTTAAGAGAAATGGGCATTTCTGACAGTGAAAGTCCCATACTCTCTTGTCGGTATCTGCATTGAGATGAGACGACTTTTAAGGGAGTCGGGACATCTAGCCTGTTGGCATGTACAGTTGGTCAAACCCACAAAAAAAGTGTTCAGCTAAAGGCTGGTCTGCTTCCTTTGTCTGGAGCCTTCTGTGTACCAGTGATGACTGTGGTAGGATTCTGATTAGGACATCCTAATTAGGAATTAGGAAATTCTAATGAGGGATTAAGGAGCAATTAGGAAGTAGGGAAATGGACTGAACTGTTACATCTCAACACTTAGGCTCTTATGCTTACCCATGACTTAAAATTGCTATTTATCCCTTAAGAGGATTTTAGCTTTAGCTTTTCCCCAGGCTGAATATGCCTGAGCTGTGGAATAGGGGTGGGAAGGTATAATTCAAAGTGTGGTATAGCTTGCATGCATATTGACAGCCAGCCTTCTGGAAATGAATCCAGGGCTGGCATCTGACCACTTATAAATATAATTTCCTAAGAATATTTCATAATATCTATAAGATCAGTGAGAAGTGGAAAGTAATGGTACGATATTAGCCTGGAGCTCTGGGTATCTCCTGCATCAGATACAGAGCCCTTATTTTTTTACAACTTACTGAAATTAAGAGATAATGTCATTGTAATACAGTGTTGTCAGAGGATATTGGTTTCCTGCAGCTACATATCTGCAAAGGCATTTTTAGGAAAATGAAATGTCAAGGAAAATGCAGATATTTATTATCCAAGCAAAAGCCTCTGATTTTCTGATAACACTCTGTTACCATGATCTCAGAGAATAACTTGCTGATGTGCCTCCAGTCATTTTGGCTCTAGCTTTCTGCAGAGGAAAACTGAGAGATATTTTCAAATGTTAACAAATAAATTATAATAATATTTGTTAAAAACTCAGAGATGAGTAACTGGTAGCCCCGGTAATAATCACACACTAACATTAGACAGTTCTAAAATTTGGCAGTACTGTAGATCACAGTATAAGTCAAGATACATGAAAAGGACTCAGCAAATTCTCCAAGCTCCAGACTGGTGACATCATTTAAGCCACAGATTGTTTAGCAGCTTTCTAACTTTTACTGGTAGAGATGATCCCTTTTTTTCACTAAACACTCCAAAAATAGAGCTATGGAAGGACCTCATAGACTTTTTCTTGAGTGTTTTTTTTAGTTTCCAGGACAGTGAAGGATTGCTCCCAATACCACATTCTTGTAGGCTGTCCAGACTACCTTTATACACAGTGCTCCCCAGGGGCAGCTAAATTACATTTGAAAGCTGATGACATCATTTTCTCAATAGACAGTCTAAATTTTCCCCTGTTCAAATTTAACCCAGTACTACTCCTCATGCTCTTATCTACCCCAAGTAATTCCTCAACTCTCAAGTGCTCCCGATAGTTGTCTGAAGCCTCTTCTCATACTCTGCACCTTTACATGGGAGCCAGTCTTGTTCTTTAGCAGTTGTTAACATAATCTTTCCCTGCATTTCAGTCCTTCAGTCACTCACCGTTTCTGTGAGTTTCCTCTAATTTGCTGATATGCTTTCTGATAAAATGATGCCAGAAGCAATTACTTGGAGATAAATCCTCTGCAGCACCTCCATCCTAGTGCAAAGCCCACAGTCCAGGGCCTGACTGAGTGATAGCAGCTACAGTCATCCACTAGGAACAACTGAAAACAGCTGGCACGTTGGGTCCTCTATTAGAAGAGAAGGTGGGGAGTGGGCACCAGATACCAGATTAGCCTTGCTATACAGCAGCCCTCCTTTCCTATGAGATGCACTTCAGTTACCTGAGAAGAGCAAAGCGGCTAAAACGAGGCCAATGCTGTACTGGCTTTCATTCATCCTGACCTCTCATCTCATGGATAATTGTGAGTTACAAGGCGATCTGGTCAGTAGTGATCCATTGTGGGCCATGCCACAACACTGCCTAAAACAGTGTCCTTAGAGAAGCTCATATCCTGATTGCTCACGAGTGCTCTTTCCACTTGGCTGGACTTTGTGTCCTGGATCCCACTGCAGTGTTGCTCTGTGGTAGCTAAGAGGCAAAACCGGCAAGTACCTCTGCTTCCCCAAGCCTCCCTTCTCTTTTTTTTCCTTTGGATGCTGTGCAAGCTGTTGGACATCTCTGCTGTGTCTGATCTTGCAAAGGTTGCTGGTTTATTCATTTGGATTCATGCGCTGGTCTGTGTCGTGGTTAGGTTCAA
>NW_009611289.1:20846-39300 GCF_000690535.1 Cariama cristata
AAACCACTCTGTCTTGCAGGGACCAGTGCACTGGAAGCAGAGTTTTGATCTCTCATGGTCCATATATCCCATCATTAACAGTCAAAGGAAAACATATCTGGTGCTCAGGGAAAAGAAGAGCTAGCACTCATGCTCTCCTACCAGTTTTGATGTTCCCAAATAAATCAGGCATGTGCTGTGTATGAACTGATTGGCACATGATGCGTGTGCCTAGATTTCACTGTAACAAATATCAACGCCCATCTGTCAACAGTAGGTCCATACTTCCTATTCACCCATAGTGCTGTATTTTTTAAGATGGTACTGTATTACCCCCTTTTGCCTCCTCTTTTGCTGTCATATCTGCCTGCAATATTCTCCCAAAACCTACAGAGTACCACTGACTGTCATTCAAATCCTTCCCAAGACTGGTTGCTGTCATGTTACATATATGAAAGGACTCCATAATAGATTTGTCTGGGAAACAGAATCATAGCTCCATGAAAAAAAACTGGCATGTGTTCTTGACAATTTTTTTTTTTTTGGCCTCTAATCAAAATCTCACACTGGAAATAGCAATTGCCTAGGTTCCTAAACTGAAATATATTCCCTGAGATCCCTGGCCAGCTGCTTTTGTGGCAGGCTGTTACAGGGCCAAGGACTCTGGAAACCCTTGGCAGCTGCTTTCTGAAAATGATATAATTCGTGATGATTTCCCTGCTGCCCACCCCTGTGAAGTTGGGAGTCTAAGCGGGTCTCAGTGTTACGTGGTGGCAAAATGGACAAAAAATTACAGCCTTGCAACAGGGGACAAAAAGGGAGAGAGTCCAAATCCATCTAAGTCCAGCCCTTTTCAATTATGAGAAGGCGGGTAATAAACACTTCGTGTAGAAGAGTCCCCTGGACTCCATAGTCCTTACACACAGCAGATCACCAAACACTGCCCCGTACCCTATAACTAACGTCAGATCTATAGCAAGCAACCACAATCCAGAACACCTGTATTATGCTATGCAAAGGGCACAGGAGACGTTCAGGACATCAGCAATGCTCTGGAACAGCAATAGCGTGGATTTGGTGGGCAAACTGACAAGTTGAAGAGGATTACAGCTACAGAAGAAGGCAAAAATCCCAACAACCCAGTGGTACTTCTTTCCTGATCCCTCCTGTTCAGTGCAGTTGTGAACACGGAGGCAAGACGTTCTACCTGAGAGATGTTTAGCACTAAGACCAGCCCATTGCTTTCAGTATCCTGCATCTAGATAGGCCCAATTATTCAGAGAAAAGTCTTTCTCCTTGAAGATGACTTCTACAACAAGAAGAAGACAGAAAACCCTTTCTGTCCTCTGCAACTGACCAGTAAAAGCTCTGAAGCGTGGGATCAATAATAATAAAATTATAGTGTAATGAACAGTTTAAAATTGACTAAAGATGCCACTAGGTAAGAGACTTGGGCAGAGGATTCATCTCAGCTAACTTTAGATATCTACAGCTGGCTGGGCTGTGTAGATTCCTTGTATAGCCATGGAGAGAAAGAAGCACTTTCAGGGTCCAACTCATCTGACCTATTTTAAATGCTTATCTTAGGATGAGATGAATTGAATTTTACAAGTGTCTATTTCTCCCTATTGACTATAAAGAGAGTCTAGAAAACTAGTTCAGATATGGATGCCTGCATTGCAGACATCTATATTTGGACAGATGAGTCTCACTGCCACAGACCTGTATCACAAGCTTCAGTGCCTACTGCCAGCAACATCCTTATACTGCCGTACACTCCCTTCCCTAAAACTTACCCAGCTTTCTCTTCCTAGCAGTAGATTTGAGGGTTGCCAGGATCCCCGGCTCCATAACAACCAATGCTTTTAGCCTCTGACAACCAAAACAGCCTGGAAATCTCAGTTCTGTGGTTCCCTATCAGCTGCCTGGGAAGCTAAAATGGTTCCAGGCGCTCCCACGGGCGCTGGCTCCCAAGCTTGGAGGCATCTGACTCGGGAACATGCCACACTCATGGGAACTAATGAGCAGGAAAGGCCTGGGAGAAGCTTATCAGAATCCCTTCTTTTCACAAACAGTTTTGATTTTCAATGAATTTTCCACTGCTGGTGAAAATTTCCTGTCCAGCTCAGTCAGTCGTTCATTTAACAAAGATGCAGTGGCTGAAGCTAACGACCTGTGTACGTGGCTCTGATCAGTAATGCCAGAACAACAGTAATACCGTTGCGCTCTGTCTTCCTTCTCCTGCCTTTTCCTGGTTCATGGCCCTCACTCCTGTAGTGGGAGATGCAACCCCCCTTTACTTCAGCCCCCATTTCATTAGACATCAGATACATGTCTTGTGTCTAAGCACTACATTTCACTTACAGCATCTTAAGTTTTCACTGTACAGCTTGTTGCACTAATTGATCACTTGAGATAACAAACATTAATTTTTGCTGTTCAGGAATGAAGTTTTTGGAAGATTGCCCAGTTCAGCCACTAATTCCATTATATCTGTTGGTGGGTGGCGTGATTGGCAGCTTAAAGGTAATGTGCCTTCTGTGTGTGAAAAATATTTTCTGCGACTAGACTTTGACTCGCTAGTTGAGACATAATGATGGCTCCAGACAGCTATGTGCATGCAGTACTGAAAAGAGCTATCAAGACTGAACTGTGCTTGTTCCAGCACCTAAAGCACCCATCAGTCAAGTGAGATGCTAATGAGTTCAGCATTCAGCATTGTCCCACACATTGTGGTGTGACTTTCTCCTACATCACAGCATCTGTGCTACCATCCCTACTGAAGGAAATGACTACATAACACGGATGCCTGTGGTAAATGGGGTTCTATTTCTGCAAGCAGTCTTCCAAGACTGCTGGATGTTTCTCCTTCGTTTTCAGACGCATGGGCTGGACAAAAAGCGAAGTTACTCTCCCAGCTTTGGGAATCCTATAAAACTACAGGTATTTGTACACAGTCCTTCACAAGTTCGATTTACTCCCACTCTGATCTGGCCAGAAGCAATGACTATGCAGCAGCATGGCTTCCTTCCAGAGTAAATATATCCTTGTGTCACAGCAGGTTTTATTAATCTAGGCACAGCATTTTCGAACCACAGCTACCTGTCTCATAGCGCACTGTGCTCACTTATATCTTCACTGAGCCAAAGCCTGGCTGCTTGACAAGTAGACACACCCCCATATCTGTGTTACACCCTGGCCACTATAAAGCTGTAACTCTGCATTGACTCCAGGGTAAAGGATTGCCCCGTTCTGACAGTTCCTTTGCAGACGGTGTTAACTGGCTGCTAGTGGGCACAAATAGGTTTGTCACAATAGACTGCAAAGCTACTTCAAGGCTTCTCAGCAGGATTAAGCAAAACTGTCTTTTGCTGTTCCAATGATGCTCCTGCCAAAGTAAGGAAAAGGGGCAGAGCTGAAGGAAAAGCTTTGGAACTGCACTGCTGGGGTATGAAGGGCTAAGAAGAGCAAGTGCTGCTGCTGGAGGGAACTGTACTGGTAGCATTGGCTGTCCTGTTGTCCTGTGTAGGTAACAGGGGCGGCAGCTACCCAGCACCCAGCCTACCTTCCCAGGAGCCCGGCACTGGCAGAGCAGACAGGGTAGACCTGACGGGTTGTGGCATGATGTTTCAGTACAGGCAGCCTGTCCCTTGAAAGGGAATCTGCTAGTCTCTAACTTGACAGCATTGCATATTGCAATCAGCAGATGCTGCAGACAGGAGCTAGCTACGTACCCCTTTGATAACGTTTCTAGCCCCTTTTCTTTGCCAGGATCGAAAGAAGAGGGAAAAGAATATTCCTCTGCAGGTCTCTGCATCCCCTGTATTCCTTCACAGTGGTAACCAAACTGTAGTACATCACTGGGATATGAATCATCCCCCTGAGGACTTTTGGTCAGTAAATAAGTAAATGGAGAAAAAAAGAAAGTGCTTAATCTTGTTACAAGAAATTTGCTATGCTAGGAGTTCTACTGGCAAATGCTTAGTCATTCGATCACACCAGTGGACTTATCTGTATAATCAAAGGTTCATTTAATAATAGTTTAGAAAAGATTAGAGCAGAAGAAATTTTCATGTTAATGAATTGAAACCTTCCTCAAAAATGTTGACTGTTTCTTAGCTATTTCTGGTTTAAAGTCAGTTTTTCTCACCTCCAATAAGATGGTAAGTGGGTCAGTTAATCTTTGTGCTGACATCAACTAATGGCTTGAATTTGGTTTCAGCTGAGAGCAGGACTGCTTATTGTGAGGTCTGGCAATACATTTGGTCAGAATTTGATTGGCCTAACTCATGTATCAACTCATAGTGCTTGATCTGTAGCCAAATTCCACCTGTCTCAACCCTGCCCTCGGTTATGTTCATCAGATGGCACCGACTTCACTGTGCAGTACACTTGCTTGGCCTCTGAAAGTTAAAAGATGAGAGAATTGGTATAGGATGAAGTTTGAATGAACGCTGTCCTGTGACAGACATTATTTAATGGCAAGTCATTCTGGTCCAGATCTGTACAGATCTCTAAGCTCCTCATCTGTTTCTTTACCACCTCCAGTCTTTTAAAAGGCAATGGTAATCTACAAATGTTCACCAAGGCAACCGAACCATTCTACAGGATCCAGAGACCTGCTGAATTCATGTCATGCTGCTCCATAAATGCATATTCAGCAACTATTAAAAATGTGAGCAACTGCCAGAATTTGCTTCAATCACAGCTTGGCAAGGCAATATCCATAAGAATTAAATGCACTTTCCATGAACTAGTTAGATGCAGTTGAGATCCATAAATCCACCAGGGAGGTTTCTCTGACTTCCTCAAAACCAATGCTCGTCTGCTACTTAACCCCATTCCCATTGCTGAGCTTGGTGAAGCTTGAGTACAGGCAAGGTAGTCAATGCACAATGCCTATGTGCTGAGCTCACCTCAAAGCTCAGGAGCTGCACAGAGCTTCAGGTCAAGCCACAGGTCCCCATGTGGAAACCTCACACCCACTGGCCAGGCCGGTTTATCCCTCCTGTGTGTCACAAGTCTGCCTAAAATAAATGTTCAGCTGAGAAGAAGATGCTCTGCTGGTTTGAATAAGCCTACCAGTTTGAGTGCTCGTCTGGATACGAGACATCCAGTGGAAACACCATTTTTTTTGCCTATGTTGGTGCTGGGACTTTAATCTCTTTCTCACAAACTCGTACCAACATCTGGGCTAGAAAAACAGCTGGTTTTGTGAACAAACGTTTAATCATTTATACATAATTGAACAGTTTTACAGGGAAGAGTAAGAGTATCCTCTTCCCGGGATGTCCTGGATCCGCTTGCTAAGCCTTGCCGCTATGAAATGGGGCACATGGACTAAAATCTGAACCAGGCAGAACATATACCCAAATGGGTTTTCCTTAACCAGTGTTCTCAATGTTAATCACTGACTAATGGAGAAGGGAGACCGTAAACGAGGGGTGCTCTTCTCTCTCATTTCAAGAAGAAAAATGTGCACACAACATAACTCTGAGAAAGAGAACATGGCTGAGAACCCCTGCTTGGACAGTACATTTCTCCCCATAGCCACTTATAAATCCACATCTCTTACCTTTCCCTCTGAATTTCATTCCTGCTTGGCCAAGGCAGCTTCCTACTCAGTTGGTTTCTTAAGAGTTCCTTTCCCAAAGATACAGCTCACTGCAGGGAGGCTTGCGTGTGAACCTGAGTACCTAAAAAGGGGAGCTGCAATTACAACAGCTAGTGCCTTGAGGACTGGGCCAAGTGTTTCAGGAGTAGCAAGGGAACACCGGGTTCACAATGTTTGGCCCAAATCCTTGTTGGGCCCTGTATATACCTCTTCTATAAATCTACAAAAATTAAGAAAGTCGTTTAGGGGACAGAAATTTGAAAGTTTCTCTACGCTGCAGCCAACCTACCTACATATTGTGCATTGCCAAGACTAAACTAGAAATCTTCTAAGCATTGCTGATGAGTCCTACTGCATTTCCCTGTGGACCAGACCTTCTTAACCTCCCGGTATCATGGTATTCCACCTATTTCTCTGCTGGTTCTGACTGACGGCAGGAAGGGAGCAATCTGAGAAAATGATGCTTAATTGAAGAAAACTTGACAGAATCATTCTAAGTATCTGAAGCAATTTATTTGGGGTTTAGGTCAAAGTCTAGATCCTTCATAATTTTATTTAAACTGATTCACCTATATAGCCATGGAGTTAGTAGAGACAAATCCACCCACGACAAGGCAGGAACTACTCTACTTAAGTCATTTAGCAGTTACTCTAATCTGTTCTTAAAAGTCTCCAGCGTGGGAGCTGCTGCCATCTCCCTACACAATCTGTTCTCATGCCCTACCATTGGCAAGTTTTTTCCAATGTCTGGCCTAAATCTCACTGGTGAATAAACTGAAGGGAAAAAATGCAGTATTTTCCAGCAGGATCTGCCTCATTTGTGACTCCTCAGCTTTCTCTTACATGATTTTCCCATGCCCAATTTTAATTTGGCCCAAAGGCTGGCAGTGGCCAGAAGGTGTTCGGATTTTCCACAGCCAACTTACTCCCTTTTCTCTCTCAATGCCTTCAGGTGACTCTCCTGCTGTACGACTCAACCAGGATGAGGCAGCTGCTTTCCAAGTCTGTTGTGATTGATGATGATGATGACGATGAGTATCCCTGGAGGCAGAATGCTCACAAGTACTACATCCATCTAACCCTCAGCCTTTTCCTCTTTCTCTGGTTCATTCTTGGGAACTACTGGGTTTTTTCTGTGTACTTGCCAAATTTCATCCCACCTTTCCATCAGCCTCAGGATTACTGTGACAAAACCCTGTACATTTTTGCTCTTGGTGTTCTCTTTATTAGTCATACTGTTCTCTTTCTCCTTATCTTTTGTAGCTGCTGCATATATTGTTTTTCCAGGCAAAGATACTCTTCTGAGGAAGACTAAATACCACATAAATAAAGCCCCAGATGTTTGAGAAAGACTGTACAACAAAGAACAGGCAATAATTCACCCTTGTGTACATCTTTGTTGTACTATATATATGTATGATAGCAGTCAACTGCAAGAGGAAATTGTAAAATACAGTGCCACCTGGAAATAGCTAAGCTGGAATACAGCATAGTCAATGTAAAATTGCTGCTATGGATGCCACAGTGCACTCCTGCTAACTTCCCTTTTTTAACTCTTGGATATTCTATCTGGAGTAAGCTCTTGCAGGCGGCACACTCCTCTAAAACTAGGTCCCCTTATGTTGTTTCAGCATAGTACATCTTTGCCTATAAAAGTAGTCAAGTTGTCCTCTTCCCTGGGATCCGAACATGTCCATAACCTTGCTGAGGTATGTTACTGTCCCTGCATTACAGACAAGGGAGCTGAGACAGAGATAAAGGGCTGTATTCAGACCACCTTGCATGGTGCATGGACTTGAACAGGTGCTCTGATGCTCACTAGAGAGCTATTCAGAGCACCGTTAGACAAGCCAGTAAGTAGCTATGATAGTAGTACAAGCATGTATAAAAGGCAGTCTGAATATAGCCCCCAGGTCTCTTCTGAACTTGGATTAGAAAGCATCTGTATCTAACTTTGGTGCTAAAATAGATAGACTGAATAAATCCATATATATCCAATACATCCAAACTGAGCCAAGGCCACTTTGCAAGTCTTTGGCAGAACAAGGAACTGAGTTACTGAGCATTAGATCAGTGTTTTAACCAGGGCTGAGCATTCCCCAGTCTGGGGAGACTCCCCTTCTCCACTTTTTGTATACCAGTAATTTGTCAGTACCACACAGACACAAAGATGGTTGTGATCAGGTTCACAGAAAAATTGATGTTACATTAGTATTTTAAATATAAAACATGATAATAAGACATGGCCAGAGATGTGAGAATTTCAGGCAGATGTGTTCACTACAGCAGTTCTCTGGTTGTGGTGTGAGTGTACGTTTGATTTGTTCACCTTGGTGCTGTACATATGGAAATCTCTACTTAATGGACAGATGTAATGCAAACAGCTTTTAAGTCAACAGCAGCGTCAGCTTTAAAAGCACCAGCATGCACAGAGACAATTGTTTTGTGATATGTAATGGAACAAGCCCGTAACTGGTCCTGGTAGATTGTTTTTTCATGTGTTGATGAATGCGGTGTAAAAGTGCTCTTTCTGCTTTTGCTTTTACGCACTTCTGTTAAAATGGCGAAACAGAGGGCCTCCCCTCTATACAAGCATGAGGGTGGCCTCAGGCATGGGAAGAGGATGTGTGTTTTGGGTATTTTTTTCTGTTAAAACCCACACAGCTGAAACCTATGTTTTAGAGAAGCCTAGAAGAGTTATATGATGCCTGTGGATGAGTGAGATCTGTAAAAGAACCTCAATGATATGTCACTGCTGAACAGGCTCTGCTCAACCATCCTTTCTGGGACTGAGGCTGAACAGAGTGTGACATCTGTGGGAACCACCTGTCTTCAACCACGAACATTAATCTCAGGGGCTATTGTATAGATAACAAAGGGTGCGTTTGGTCCATAAGGATTTTAATTCAGGCCCTGGCTTTAAGAATCGTTTATTTCCAGAAAACTAATCTTAAAAAGAGGGTAGCATAAAGAGTGAAATAATCTGACAAGAGGGCAGCACCAGTAAAGCATTCCCCTGCTCTGCAGTAGCCACTCAGGAAAAGTCACAGTCAGGCTGTCCCTGCTCAGAAATCCATGGAATGGGAATTACTAACACTGCTGGCTGACTTAGGCCATGCACAGTTGTGTGTAGGGAGATATGACCAACGGAAATCTTTCCTCTTTTATTTCTGGGCCTCAGATTGTGTCTGGGAGAAATCACAGGCGATGTTTTCCCAAGAGCTGCTCCACCCCACACTTTCCACTGCCTCACTAAAGGTACTACACATTTCTGAAACACAACTGCTGCCAATGGTGGAATGCTAGAATTCCTCCTTCCCACCCTAAATACTTCACTGGCTCAGCACTTGGGCTCCTGGGTTTCAATGTTCAGTTCTGAACTGATCTAAGTGATTTTACCTTCAGTGGAGAGCATCTTTCATTCATTAAGATGCCAAAGTGTTTAAGAAATTGCCTATCAGCAGGCATAACTCCATCCATCCCTGGAATGTAACAAAGCAGCTGTTTATCATTACACATGAACTTTACCCAAAGCTTGGAATAGCCATAAAAAAGAAAATTATACTCATTTGATAATGCAAAAGAAATTTAACAAGAAAGTAGCTACACACGCTCCGCCCATAGGACTTCAGTATGAACTTCCCTTTTCTTGCAAAATGCTGCTAGAATCATTCTTGATCACAAAGAATTAAGGGCTCGTACTCCTGATTAAGCCTGAATTGATTCCCATGTCACTGCACATCCAGTGACCTTGCAGTAAGTGATGATGTATGCACTCCTATCTGAGCAAATGTGAGGTGATTTTAGTTCAGCCTGGAGGAGAAGAGATGTATTCTAAGTCACATTGCCTTGCGTTTTCTGTGTGCCTGCGTGAGCATAGTTACAGCAGCTCAGCAGACGTGCAATGATTTATCAAACTTCAGCCACACAACAGTAAGCCTGAGGTCTATATCTCATTCACGGGAGGCTAAGACTGACTGATTCTCTACAGACTACCATGGAGGCTTAATTCTCTAGGTACGAGAACCCAGTGCACTCATTGACATCTGGGGAAAGTGCTGCCAAATCACAGTGCTAGTGTTCAGTACCTGGTCGGCACAAATGCAAAATGATAGAGGAGGTATTAATGAAGCAAAAGACATTTGTGAAATACTTTGAAGTTATACAGAGTAAATAAAAAGCTTTGCTAGGACTGGGAGAGGAAAATTCTAGATTGATAGTATTTACTTTTACTTGGATATATCAATAAGCTCTGGCATGTACAAGTGTGAACATCAACACCTCCAAAATTGTTGAAGCCATCATTTCTGTATTATCCAGAGATCTGCGCATGCCTTCTGCACTTTCACTGCTCCTGTCTCCTTCAGCAGGCTGGAATCATGCAGCTGTGGAGCAGGGACACCTGGTTTTGGGCATATGATGAAATACAACTGAGTTACAGTGACTTACTAAGTTACCACTCTTCTTCCGACCCACCACCAGCAGCACAGTTTCTCTTGGATTGCTCCAATAACTAAATAAAGTGCTCAGATTAAACTCAAATGAAAGTCATTCAATTGAACGTTCAAATCCCTCACTTTGGGATAAGCTAGGAACATGTGCATGGGCCACAGCACCTTAACTTGCAAGCAGCAAGTTTTTAAATTGCCACAAACTGATGGTGTCCCAGACATATGCTCAGTCCGTGGAGAAGGAGGCATATTTCCTCAGCAAACAGCTGTGGGGAAATTAAGTCATTACAGCCCAAAGGTCATGTGGCTGAAAATACAATCTACATCTTGGTATGAAAGTGTTTAATATTTTGCCACTAGACTAAAATTACAAATTGAAAATGTTCTTTTTTCTTTACAGTAATATAAATGTCTTTTGGAAATTGAACAAAATACACCTTTAAGCTAATTATTATGAACTCAGAAATGTGTTGATTACAATGCAGGAAACCAGCTGTAACTGTTGCAGTTAAATCATCTCCCTTTCTTGAGAAACAAAGGTCTATTTCTAGCTTTTAAAGGAAAAAATACACATGATTTCAATGGATTAGATAGCCTGCTCACTGCTAGCTGTGGGTACTACAGAAATCTAGTAATATAAAGACACAAAGACATCTCTGCATGCACACACAGACTCTAGACATATACATATCATAAATGCAATGGTAGCAGCTGTGGAATAAATCAGACATTACAGTTTATTGCCCACAGTGTATTTCTCCTCCCACTACTCCACCTTCTTTAGCAATGGGCATAATATTCCAAAGCTCTAGGGAGCAGCTTAAAAGCTGCAGCCAGACAGGCAAATGTTTTGTTCCTTCATTCTGAATGTTGAACACAGACAGCTCCTACCTGCTGACCCAAAGAAGAGAGGAAAGATGAGCATCAGACATATCACAGACCTCATCTCTGCAGGAGTAGAAACAGGAACGCTGTGCTGTTGGAAAAGTAGACCTCTCTCAGGCAGTGCTCGCTCCGAGCTTTGTGAGGTCCCAAGACATCAGACTTTAAAACTACAAGGTGACTGTGCAGAAAAAAATAAAGAAGCAAAAGCTATTCTATGTTATGTCAAGAGCTGTTTTGAATGTCTCCGATCCTGAAATGTGAACAGTTAGTGTAAATGAGCCTAGATGCTTTGACTTTACAGGCAAAAGGCTACGAAGATTAAACTGGTGATAACTTGTATACATTGCACAACATTCTAAACCAGATCAGTTTCTGCAAGCTATTCTGAATCTTATCTTGTGTTATTTGTCTTCCCCAGAGTCTAGTTGATATGGACTTTGCATCATGATGAAGACCTATGTATGTTCTACATATAATATAGAAAGGACTGTTACATCAGGACTGAAATTTGAAGTTCTTGCTTCTTGGCTTATGTTTCTTGAGGTTCTTGTTCACTACTGGAACACATGGAGGTCCCACAGGGGCTAGCCATAAGAGAAAGAAAACATTTTTAGAAAGTGTAGCATTTGAGGGAAAATAAAAAGGCTGACAAGTGCCATCTGACATTGCATAGTACAAAAAAGCAAAGTACAAGAAAACTGCTAAGAACAATGTTATATTGCAAGAACAGGTTTCTGAGAAAATTGTACGAAGTTCTGAGAAATCACACATACACGCTTGTAACAGTGAATTTCCACCAAATTTTTCATTTGAATAAAAATGCAGGGAGGAAGATATTGACCAGTGTAAGTGCACAAGCCTATGTGATTGGACTTTAAAAATTAAAGTACTTTATGTTTACCAGTCATGCTAATTATAATCAACCCTGCTGCAATTTCACCGAGATGAACAGTTATATCAGAGACTGATTTCACCCACAGATTTGAATCTAAGCCATACTGACTCTTCTGTACAATCATTAATACTCAAGCAAAGGGAGAATCTGTGACACCTGTCCCTGTGCTACAGCATAGCAGCTCAAATGTCAGAGATGCTCTGAGATGTGAACTGCGGGCCTGTAGGCCAACATACATGAAAGCCTTTTTTAACAAGGTCCTCTTGATGTCCATGTGAGTTAGATACCTGCACATCCTATGGATTTGATTCTCAATCCTTTGGAAAAAATATTTAGCCCTTTAGAATCAATATGAATTGAGTACACAGGGTGCAGACAGCAGAGGAAAAAAATCCACTATGCACACTTATTCACAAGTTGCTACAGACAAACCCCTTTTATTATCATTGCTTATTTTTGCTCTTTGTATTGCTATTCTACTTCTGCATGGATTTCACATTACTAGTTCATAAATTCTATTTATTTTCAGAATATATCAGAAAAATAGTTGCTTCATTATTTTTAATGGTCACTTAAAAAAATTTGCCCAACAACAGGTGAAAGGAGACTTTTAATAACCAGGTCTGGTGGTTATTTTCAGGGGAGGACTTGGCTCCATAGCTTTACATGGCTAGGTTTTACATATCTCTCTGGGTTCTGTTACCACAGCACATGGACTGCTCACAGACACAAAACTTCAGTTCATTCCTTTGGCATCTGAACACAACGTACAGCAACCATATAAGCTGAGGTGTGTCCGTTGCCCTGCTTGTAGGTCCCTCTTGGTGGATACATACTACTAGATAGTATCTGCAATTTGGTAACAACTGTGCTAGAATAATCAATGCTAATAAGCTGTAAGATTTGCAGAAGAATAAGAAAAATGAGAGAAGAATAGAGTATAGCAGAAATCATCTGAGTCAATAAGCCCATGAGCATCCCTGGCCAACAGCAGGTAGTAAGAAGAGTAAGATTCAGCAGAAGAGCAGTAAGAAAAGAAATAGGTAGCTGAAGAAAATATTAGCATAGATAGCTGCATTACTGGCACAGCCTAGCAACAAATGTGTGCATTCAAGTATGTTGCCTACTGTAAGGACATAAAGATAATTTTTCAGTCATGGGAATCATAAAATTGATCTTTTATTGACTAAATTTTTATTTTCTAAGATGAAAATCAACTATAAAGCTCCTGTTGTTTTTAAAAGTTATATAACTTTAGTATATATGCTTTAGTATATAATGTGTAAACTATTTGATCCATTGGCGATTAATTAGGTTAGCAGCAGGTTTAGCTGCTGCTCCCAGTCAATTCTCTTCACTTTGGGAGGACGCTCAGCAGTCCCTCTCCTTGTCAGGACATGCCTGTCCCTGGGAAGCCCCACCGGCTCTCAGATACCAGGGCCCTCAGCAGTTGATGGAGCAAACCTATACTTCTGATAAGGCAAAGTAAGAGATTCCTTTTACTGGCTCCCTCGAGTAAAAAGGAGTGATTTTGCTGAGCTGATGACATATTGCCAAATTTGTTTCTCGAGAACAAAAGGCTGTTTGGTCCGACAAAAGCCTGACTATTCATTGGAAACAATACTGCTGATGACAACGGCTGGCAAACTTAGCGATGACTTGGGTATAAGAGCACACAACAAAGAAAATACCCTACTGCTTATAAAAACACCACACGTGCCAGAACTTCGACCCCTCTCTGCATTCAGGATGAGCAGCTTTTGCTTCTTTCACTCTGCTACTAGCATAAACACTTCAAGCATGTCCCTGAGACCTCAAAGCCTAGATGCTCCACTTTGACCACTCACCAAATCCTCTACTTCAGCCAGGCAAAAGGAAGAGAGCTGACTGCCTCTCCCCAGGCTGCTGACAGCTCTTAATCACTATTACACTCACTGGGGCAGTGCTAGTTTCTAAAACTGGAGTTTTCAAGTGTTCTGCACCCAGAGCTGAGGCCAGCATGGCAACGGGAGGACTGGGAGTGGCTCCTACAGCAACAGTGGCTTGCATATGGTTGCCACTTCCTTTGCAAATCTGGCCTCAGTATATAGCTGCGGAGCTTTTCTGCAAATCTGGCCCTTAAAGCCTGCTCCTGTTCCCATTGCAATCAGTGGCAATGTTCTGATTGATTTAATGGGGGCAGGCACAGAGACTTAATTAGAAAATTGGTAACTGCAAGGAAAGAAGAGAATGCATAACAGCCTGCCAGAACTCCAGTAGGAAGGAAGCTAAGGAGCCAGTTGTCCTTAAGACAGAGATTTTAGCCTCTCAAAAAAAAAAAGAAAAAAAAGAGGATAACAAAAAAGGTTGGAAGATGGCCTTGAAGCAGCTCTTAAACATCTTCTATAATAAATAATTGCTTTTCAGCTCTTGAGTACTCTATCTACCTTTTAGATCTGTCCTCTGGGAAGAAAATATGAAACATGCTGAAACACATAGCCCTTAACAGCCATTGGTATTTTCAACTTCTCTTTTGTGTTGGGAGGCAACTAAAACTTTGCTTAAAACTCCTTACTCTTTGACAGGTACAAAGATGGATCAGGTCTAAGGTGTGCTTTTCATACTAGTCCAGCTGGGGGCCAGAGAGGCATTTTTCACCAGCTCTTGTATTTTAAGAAAATACTGAGATTCTCAATTAATTACTGTATGAAAAATCCTAATATCTGGAGGCTCACAGTCACAACACTCCAGAATTTTTATTTGCTTTGAGGATTATCTGCATTCATAGAGGGCCTGCATAACAGACTTGGCGGCTATTTCTGCACTGGTAAATGCATCCACCTGAATGCAGGATGACCAGTGCCAAGTCAAGCTGTGCAGTGTTAACCCTGGTACAGTCTCATCCATAGTGCTTGGGAACAGATTATCCCTTGAGCAAACTATCCCTTCAACAATGTTTGAGCTTGTTTTGGACACAAGTATCTGTTTAATACTTAAAGAGAGCCTGGGCGTCAACAGTCTTTCGCCTAGCACGGGCAATAAGAGGATCAGGACCTTGGAATATGCTATGAGTTATTTGATAGTGTAGATATACCTGAAATGTTGGAGTCCTCAAGGGGAACAGTTAACTTGGGTATGTTTTATCAGGGCTAAACACTGGGTTATGTTGAGCCAGGGTGAAGCCATTTTGCTCTGTGCTCAAATGAGGGAAATGTCAGGATCTCAACAGACTTGTGTCTCTTTTGATCTCTCCCTTCCAGTGGGGGAGCCAGGCTACACACATATGTATTAGTTGCTGGCTGTGATAAATATCTGAGATGTTAGCTGCCAATCCATGAGAAGTTCTTGTCTAAAAAATCCCTCACATTCAGAGCAGTGTCCTATCGGAGTTTAATGCTACGCTAGTAGCAATCATGAAAGAAAAATTTCCAAATTTCCAAAGATCCAGAATGGATTCAAATTCAGCTACCAAGGTGTATCAATCTAGAATTTAGTACAAAAGGCAACGTGCAGCCAAAACTCTTGATGTGGGCAGAAATTTTGCCTGTGAGAGTACTGCGAGGCAGGCCCTTCATTAATATCAGCCAACCTTTGGCAAAACTATGCCTTACTTTTCTCCTGCACACAACCCATCCTGCCTCATCACTGTGATGGCTGGGTTAGCAGGGAGCGCTCATACAATCTCTACAGTCTCCTGCCTCTGGAACACCAACACAAAAGCAAAACATCACAGGGGGTGAAATGAGGTTGCAGAAAACATCTAGGTGTTAGGACAGAGTGCAACCGCTCGCTTCTGATGTGAAGCTGTTCAGACAGAGTGCTCTGATGATTCCTTTCTGGGTGCAAGCTTAAGCCCTCACTATGGAAAAAGCAAGTGTTTCTAAGCAGAAATCTCTCAGCTGAGTGTGCTAAAGGATTGTTGCACTCTGGCAAGGGCATAATTTCTCAGCGTTTACAAAATCTCCTGAAAATGGCCTGTATTAGAAGGGTATGGCTAACACCACAGTAGTGGTGCTACAGTATGTACATAATATCCTCAGAGAATTTTGTGCGTGTACCAGGGTGACACTGGTTCCTAACCCTACTTTCAGATGTCTTCCTAACAATCTTAATTTCTCTAATGTTAGTAAGAGTAATATGCTGTAATTGCCCATTACTGCTTAAACCTCAAAATATTATAAGCTGCTCCCACTGTCTGGCTGCCATAATATATTTTTGTGTTTGACTCACAGACAGCTTCTGCCATGCATACTCACATTGCTTAGTATTTCTCAGCTGCACCATCCAGCATCTTGCTGATTACAGTCCAAAGGGTTTAGACTGCAAGGAATTCTGTGTATCTTCATACACCCCATTTACTTTCAGAGGTCGGCAGGCTGCAGGGAGGTACCCCCCAATTTATGAGAACATAGACTGAAACTACAAACAAAACAGATCAGAGCCATCATCCAGTTTTGCTTGTACTAAGCAACAGTCTCAGTACTTAAGAAATAAACAGGGTAAACAAAGAAATGACAAGGGAATAAAGCACAACCTGACTTACTGCATTTACTCACAGGAACTTCCACAGGGCTTTTGTTTTGTTTGGGGTTTGCTTACGTTTTTCAAACTGAAACTGTATTTCCTGTAAAGAACGCAGCTAATTCTGTAATGTAAGCAACCATGGAACATAATTATTCTCCTAACAGCACACTGAGAAACACCAAGGGTTACAAAGCCCAAGGTGACACATTCTCAAACGAGCATAAAAATGTGGGGCAGCACTGCCATTTTCTGCCTGGATATTCATCACAGCAGGCATGCCCACATAATTCTCTGCTTTACCCCTGCTGTGTATTTTCCCTGAGCCAGGGTTCGAGGAAAGTAACCAGGCAGACTTGTACAGGCTGTGAGGGAAAGGGAGAAGCTGAAGGGCTAGCAGGGCAAGGGACTGAAAGTAGGAAGAGGGGACATTATCTCAGCCTGTATGCAGGACTCGCACAAGCCTAACATCTGCTCCGTTTACAGTGAGTGTAATTATCTAACGTCATTATAGCAGCCTAGGCTGTACAGTTTTGGTTGCTAATTGCATGTTGTAGGTGATAATCACAAAACTATTTCCATATAGCTCACAATTATATACTTACAGATATCATAGTACGTATCTGTAGTTTAGTCTGCTGTTCATTTTCCATTATAGGAAATAACGTTCTGCCACTCACACCATTGCCAAGCTATTCCTTTCTGGGCCAGAAGTCTCCTTTTCAAGCACCAGCATCAGGATGAATCATTTAGGAACACTTCAGTCAAAAACTCCTAGCCATTTCCAAGAACAAAATCAGTTACAACTGACACAGGCTGTTGGTTTGAAATAAATTCTTTCAACTGTTTTAATAAGAACAAGCATTTTCAAATTTTATGTAAAGGTATGACATTCAGCTGGATGGTCTCTGAATGGAAGAAAATACCGCTGTGAAAATGTGTCTCTGCCCTCTGAAAACTCTTATCTCACATACAATACCTAGTATAAGCAGACAGTGCTGAGTTCAAAAGTTTTAACTTCATGGTGGGAAGTACTTTTGTGTGAGCCCAATACTCACAGAACTTGCTGAGAAAGTGGAAGACTTTAGTACGAAGCCTTTGCCAGAGTGAAGAGATTTAGAAGAGGTATCAGGCTATCATACAGGGCCAAAAAAAGAGAGTATTCCCATTCCTGCCCTACCTCTGGTCTTGAAACCAGGTAACTTAAGGTCTTGAAAACTTAGGTAAGAGTTCCCAAAGTAGCTTCTCTGCGTGTGGTCCTGCATACCACATAAAATACATTAATTCCTCGAACCTGCACACTGAAATTTTTAAGTCCATAGTCCTTTAATGTACTTAAAAAACTTATTATAACAACAATTTCCTTATGGCTAACATGGGCTATCCAGATGTGCAACTCCAAGTAATTCTCGTGGGTTTCACATCTGCAATTCACACACCAGAGGAACTGGAAATATGTTCTAAATTTTGCTCTCCCTACTGCCAATGGCCACTTGTGTATCCTTTCCTACCGGTATACTTAATACTATTAGTATGAGCCAGGAATTTCATGGGTTTATTTGTTACAGAAAATACTACTTGGTGTGGCAAGTTGTATGTTTCTGCCAGAGCATCCCTTTAACAGCTTTCCAGAGCAGAGGATGCAGACCCCAGGTCCTGTGGCATGGCTCCCCATTCCCAAAACATGACACCTCGTTTCCAGCCCTGGCTTGGTTGGCAGTAGCACCTGTCCCGGGGCAGGTGCCTTGGGAAACTCTCCCTCCTCCCTCTGCCTCCGCCTTCAGCAGGCACAGCGGTCCCTAACCCCGGCACTCCCCAAAACACCCAGCTGCCTGGAGGCACCTCGGTTGGGTGGCTAAAAGCAGCCCTCTTTCCTTGCTGGCTAATAAAGAAGAGGGGGAAATGGAAGGAATAAGAAAAAACAACCCACAAACTGCTGTGGAGAAGGAAGGGAGACTAACTCCGCGCCCAGATGCACGCTAAGCTCCCTCACACCCCTCTTCTCCCTCATGCGGCCAGTCAGTAATGGCGGCGGCGGCGGGCAAGGCAGGGCGGGGCCGCCCTCGGCCCTTACCTAACGGCGGGCGGGCAGGGCTGGACCGGGGGCCTTATGCAAGGGCAGAGGCGGGG